>NW_027114477.1:55608-55983 GCF_000696795.3 Halyomorpha halys | reverse complement strand
ATATGGTAAGAAGTTATTCTTATTTTTAAACTTATTCTATCCTTGCCATTCAAATAACAACAGAAAAAGTCTTACTTGTTTCGATACATGGGGAGGCTTGGCGGTTGTCCCGGCTGCCGCTGATCTCCCAGGCTGTCTTCCTCTGTCAGACGGTTCTCTTCTCTCAGATTCCCTCAACTTGTCTTCCTTCAACTCCGGGTCCGACTGTCTTCAACGATGAGCTCCTTCCAACTCCCCTTGAGAGTCTCCTCTGCCTGTTTCCACTCCTGTGTCCCTTAGACTGTGGTTGACTCTCCCCCAAAACTCTTTTTCCTGCCCTTTTGTTACCTTTCTCCCCTCTCCTTCTGACTCCTCCTTCTTTTGATTTCTGTCCTC
>NW_027114477.1:52022-53151 GCF_000696795.3 Halyomorpha halys | reverse complement strand
TCCATTACGGCGGCTATTTCTCCGTACTTTCTAATGTCTAAACTGGTCCCGTGTGCGATAATGGCTCTGCCTAGACGGTTAATGGTTCCCAGAGGGTACCTACCCTCTGTTATCTATATGTCTTTGTACATTACTTGCCTAGGTCCGGCGGTACCTTTTGCATGCCGACAAAAGGAATTATTTTAAGTTAAAAAATTCCAGCTGGTACCTCTCATACATATCACTATGAAGTTTAAATTATTAATAATGGTTCCCCTTATGATGTAAGTGTGCAATAATGCTAGATTTTAAAACATTCGTTAAAACTTAGGGGTACGTTATCCGTACCAGGAAGATTATAACCAGTTGTTTGGAGGAGAATAAAATTCTCTATAATATAAAGCTGTATAGGTTAAATAGGTTAAATAACCTAAATCGGCCCAGTATTACCAGGTTGGGCTTTGGATCCCTGAGAATGGAAAACCATTATGTCTTCAATTTAACATATGAAAGAACATTTACCACTAACTTATTGGCACTTTGATCACTATATCTCAAAAATGACGATAACAATAAAGGTGAAATTATTAGTGGTGCTTCTCATTATACCGTGTATGTGCAATTAAGGTGTTAAAAATAAATTTTCAAAAACCAAAACGGAGTAGATGATTAAAACTATTCTTAAAATGGGACTTCCAAAAGTATTTTAGTAATTTTGAGAGTTGCATAATCTGCTAAGTTGTTTAAGATAGATGACAGTCAATAACAAGTGATCTATAGCGAACAATCCTCATTCCAGATTCAAGAACACATCTGGATATAGACGTGGTGACGTATGATAAATCATTGTCATTAAAGCCGTCCAATATCGACAGAACGACACCAGCAAATTTACGACCAGGTGCCCATATCTGACCTCAGAGCCGAACGCCCAACCTCATTCCCAACAGTCAAATGATAACGCATTGATTAACCGTGACATAATTAGATTTCATTAAAGCATAGAGAGGGGAATTAAATTGAGTATATGGTAAGAAGTTATTCTTATTTTTAAACTTATTTATCCATTCAAGGGTTTCCTGTAACCGGCTTTTTATTATGTTTTCCTTTGAATCTATGTTAGTCTTATTCTCGTAAAATGTATCTATTT
>NW_027114477.1:37919-51852 GCF_000696795.3 Halyomorpha halys | reverse complement strand
GAGAGCGAATTTGTTGATCGGGTGAATTAAAAAATTGTGAAATGGTGAAATTGGAAGAGCAGAAATGAGAAAGAAAAAAAGGAATTAATTTAAACATTTGTATTTGGGGTATAGACCGAAATTGATTGTAAAAGGAAACTGTAGGGGAAAAAAATTGTTTATTATATCTTATTATTATATCTCTTTATATCTTATTATACCATGTATAAGTAATTTATATATGTCTGATTAAGGATTGATAAGTATGCTGTGTGAGATAGCAACCTGATGTATTTAGGCAGCATAGATAAATGAAGTATTTCTCTCTCTCTTTTGTCATATTTTGCCCCCTGAATAACATAATTTTATTTTATTTTGCATTGCATTAAAGGTCATTGGAAGAGGGAGGGATTTTATTTTAATCAGTTACATGACCCCTCGACACAAGGCTTTTCATTAATATTTCATACTGATTGAAATTCTACTCAATACATTAACCAATGTGGTAAAATACTTGTGATACTAATTATATATTAATCAAAAAATCGTTAAATTTTAAAATATGGAAATATATATCTATACTACAGGCATTATACACTAATACTTACATGCTCTTATAAGTCTCCACAGATACAAAAATATGTAATTCTTTTTGCACTATTCATTTTCTTTTCCGGGGGGGGGACCTCACTACTTCTTATCTCTTTATTTAAAGTTCCTAATAACTATTCGGACGCCCTTCCATTATCTAGTCCAATTTATAAAGTATATTAAAAAAAAAGTTATATCGTATAAACCTTTATATTTACTTTTAAATTTGTATTATCCACAATTATATATTATAAATTGATAATAATTATTACATGAATTAGGAAAAGACAATTATTTTTACATTTTTATTTAATGCTTTAATTGCTCTATGTCCTCATTAAGGCCTTTTCACCTCTCCCTCTCCTACATACTGGACTGGGCTCTCTCATTTATTTGAAAGGTTGCTCCATATTCCACCCCTACTTATTATTATCTATTTAAAATTTTGGGTGGAATTAGGTTAAACATTTCGAATAAATAAATTAAAGTCCAAAGGGCAGGAGAGGGAGAGGTAGATGGAAGTCTATAAAGATAGTTAAACAAATGAATTAATTTATTATATATCGAGGGCTTACTTCAAATTAGTGCTTAGTACTTAGCCTCTAGCACAAAAATAAAATTAAAGGTTCAAGAGAGAACCTTTCATTTCATTGTTTGTAAAGTTAGTGTAAATTTACTTAGCATCACTGTAAAGTAACTATCAATATTAGTTGTAGGAATGAAACAATAATTAAGGTAACTATGTAAAAGAAGATTTTTTTTCTTAATTAATGTAATTATTGCTATCAATATATAATATGCATTTAAAAATAAATGTAAAGGTTAATAAGATATAACTTTTTCTAACATAATATTTTGTAGATGGGCTTAAATTATGGACTGGTATCTAAAAACTTGTTCGGAAGCTTGAATAAAGAGATAAGGAGCAGTGAGTTTTTTTCCTCTTTGAAAAAAAAAAGAAATAGTGCAAAAAACCTTAGATCCAGATACAATAATAAAGATTTTGTTTCTTTAGCCTAAAATCCTAATGCTATTGACTAATTCAGTTGTTTATTTCAAAAGTTTATTTATTTATACTACTTAAAGCGCAATTTTAATGTGCTTGTAATTTTTAAAAAGTAATTTTAAATTTTATGTGAAAAACAAACATTAATTTATGATATATGTATGTATAGTTGACCGTAATAATTTAAATATAAGAAGTTTATAACTATTCTAATGTCCGACGTTTGCGTCAGGGTTGCGGTCAAAAAAAGGATAAATAGATTATAACTATTTTAATGTCCGACGTTTCGCACCACTTTGCAGGGCTTCATCAAGGCTACAAAGATAAAAAAACTGAGTATATTACAACAATAAGATACAATAAGGTAATTTGAGCAAGGATAAATATTATGTAAAAATAAAGTGATAAGAAATAAAAGGAAGGAAGACATATAATTTTTTATAATCTATATAAAAAAACATTATTATCACTTTATTTTTACATAATATTTATCCTAGCTTAAATTACCTTATTGTTTTTTTTTTTTGTGTTTTATTTTTTTTTTTGTATCTTTTTAGCCCTGATGAAGCCCTGCAAAGTGGGGCGAAACGTCGGACATTAAAATAGTTATAATCTATTTGTTCTTTTTTTGACCGCAACCCTGACCATCTTATTATATTTAATTTATGATATTTTAAAAGATTAGCTGAAAAATATATTCGATAAATGCATTTTTTTAATTTTAGAAAGTCAAGAGAAATACTTTATTTATCTATGCTGCCTAAATACATCAGGTTGCTATCTCACACAGCATACTTATCAATCCGTAATCGGACATATATAAATTACACATACATGGCATACTCAGAAAATAAGAGATACAATAATAAGATATAATAAACAATTTTTTACCTCTACAGTTTCCTTATACAATCAATTTCGGCCTGTACAACACATAAAAATGTTTAAATTAATTCCTTTTTTTCTTTCTCATTTCTGCTCCTCCAATTTCATCATTTCATAATTTTTTAATTTACCCGATCAACAAATTCGCTCTCCGGAGTTCACCCTCCTAGATCCTCTTCAGTGACCCGCTAAACAAATTCTATATTAGACGGCAATGTGAGATCAGACCATCATTCTGAATTCAATTAATAAGTTCTCATACAAATTATTATTTATATGAATGCGTGGTTATATTTAAAAATCTTAGAAATATGAAAAGTTAATAAACTTAATGATCTTTTACTGGAAGAGTCTCTTGGAATTAAACTGAATTTGAATTTGAATTACACAATTCAGTTTTATGAAATGTTAATAATATATACTCTTATATACTTATATTTATTCAAAGGAATTATGTCTTATATAGCAACTCTTTGTATATATTATAAATATGGTATTTCTCTCTCCTTAATTAGTAAGTTCCTAGAAGGGAACTAGAGTTTGCAATGCTTGGTTATACTTACTGAGATTTAGCAGTTGGAGGATGAAGTATCCCCTATCTGGAAACAGAAGCCGTTCGGATGAGAGGAAGTTAGGAACAAAGCCATTTTGAAGCTAATTGAAGTGACGCAAAAGCAGGGGACTTTATGAAACGGAAACTTGATTAATACGTAATTTATACAGTGCTCGTCGGATCCTGCTTTGGTTTGATGGGACCAACTTCTGCCCCCATCGAACTTAAACCTATTACCTTCCATCCTCCCAAGTTACACGATGTAGCGGTATTAGATATACAACTCCCTCCCACTGTTCTCTGTCCCAAAATTAATAGAACTAGAGAAGATATTATACAAATCTTCTCAATACTCCATAGAGAAGTGAATCTATTGGTGCAGACAATAGGTGATACGAAATGTATTACTTGCTGCTGCATCTTCATTAAGATATTTGTTAGTATTAATTAGCAGAATGAACGTCTTAAATGTATAGTTTTCGAATTATTCACAAAACTGCTAGAAAATTAAAATGTTTTTGCTACCATGACATTATAGCTTTAAAAACATAGTTATACTTTAAAAGTTCAGCATTCCAAATCTATACCAAAAATAATCCAATTTAGATGATTTTTATTTATTGCCAATTTAATTACATCTGTAGTTTTTAGAGAAATAGAAGTATTGGATTTTTGGATTGAAAAAGTAGAACTTCAAATTTGAAAGGAAATCAAATTTATATAATATTGATTTTTGAAAATAATGAACTAAAATCAAGAGACATAATATGATAACCCAAGAAGAACTCCATGAATTTTAATGGTATTTTTTAAATATTCGAAAAGTATTGAAGAAGTTAATTCATTTTTTTCTGTTAAAACTTTTTAAATCATTTACTACATTTCGTATAAGATTCAAATTTATCATTCTACATCATAAAATCATTGTTTATTTTAAGCGCCCATAATTATTTTTTTTAAATTTATTTACTAACATTAATAACTCCATTTACATAAAATCATATTAAGTAAATTTGATGTAAGACCAAGATGGAGTGATACAGACACGTAGAGAAACTGACCATTGCAGTCTAATCATATTTATACACTAGAAGGTCTCAAGGCTATTTTCTTTTCAGGCACCTAGGAGAATAGTCAGGAATGGAAGAAGAAGCAAAGTTAGAAACTAGAAGGTTTTGATGGTTAGAGAGCTTATAATGGAAGGATTGATATCTGGTTCGATGAATTGCAATGGAGTTTTTTGAAGATTCAAAAAAGTGATGAAGAAGAAAATTAATTTTTTTTCTATATAAACTTTTTAAATCATTTACTGCGTTTCGTAAAAGCTGCTAATTTATCATTTTATTGGTTTCCTGCAAATACTTATTGGCTACTACTTTACAGTTACGTGCATCCCGAACTTCACATTTTCAAGTCCTGTTTCTTCCTCTTTCCTGTTATTGTACTGAGGATTATGCTATCGAACGTATCCATTATGCTTTTAAATAATTATTCTGATCAGGGAAATAATTATACGCCGAAGTAATACATTAAATTTTGTAGTAGAGTTAAACATTAAACAAAACTGACCAGCCACTAACTTCTTTTTTCTTCGGTTGACAGACCTTATAGATCTTTGGCCGCCCAAACCAGCCTTATTCACACTTGCCTATCTTGGGCTACTGCTTTCCAGATTTTTGCTTGCAGCTCTTTCGCATCTTTGCTGATTCAGCCTATCCGTTTGGCTTTTGGGCTCTTATGTGGACTCTTGCTTACTGTATTGGCGTTTATTGTTGTGTAGAGGTGTCCTGATGGATTGCTTCGGGCCACATGCCTAACCTATCTTAACCCTCTAGCTTTAATATCCAATAAAAGAAAGACATATTATTAATAATAACAAAATAATGGTAAGATAAAGAAAACTAATTCTTAAAGTCCACTATATACTCACAAAAAGAGAAATAAACATTTTGAGAAGCCAAATTAACAAAATATATAAAAATTCATTTTTGATAAATTAAATTTTATCATTTCTTATTGATTATAATAATGAGTGCATTTTGTATTGAATAGTTTAATTTTGCACTCTCTTTGTTTCAATTTAATAAAAAAAGAAGTTGGGGCCATAAATCATCGAACTGAGCAGTGATCTGTTTTTTTATACACCGTCCCGATATGTCCTAATATAAAAAAGCCAATTTCAGTAAAAATACATTATAAATAAATACACCCCCCCCCAAAAAAAAGAATCCAACGCCGCTACAAGTGCCCTGCCAGGAATAGTGACGGAACACATCCTGACGATGGACTCTATGTAACAGCCCCACCAGCTCAAATACAAACTATAGTAAATATATACCATATTTGTATATTGTATATAGTATAGTTAATAATGTAAACCGATACAACCCATGAAGAGAGGTTCTGTACATTGTAAGGAAGTATTATTTTCTTGAATATTGGTCATACAAAGAGGTGATTTTTTCAAAGTAACTCTCCCCGCCAGATTTTCCCCAATTAAAGGTACTCACTTTATAGAAGCTGAGTCACTTTATGAACCTGGGGAGTTTCCGAACTCACAGGGCTTACTCATGGCTACATTATCCAAACAAATAATTATGAATCACAGCTGGATTCGAACCTGGAGTCTTTGGAGTTAGTATATTAGATATTCTATTTACACTACGATTTGTTTCGTTTTTCATGGTGGCTACAACACTTAAACGAATACGAATGCATTCCTCATGAATATAGCAGCTAAAAGAAAGAAAAGTGATGATTATTAGTATAATTAAAGGGGTAAGTTGATGAAAGGGCTATATAACATTTTTGGAATCTTTACTTTGAATGAAGAGAGTAGGTGCTATCTAGCTAGTGTGAGGTACTTTAACCTCATGATCCAATTAGTAACTTAGATACCCTAATGTAGAACGAGCTAAGAACACTCCAAAACATAACAATACATAAGCTCCAACCAAAAAACAATTGAACCTTGTTTTCTTAAAATTTACTATTTATAACATAACCCTTTATCCACCTAACCTTTTAATTTATTCAATATACAACTGGAAGTTTCTAATGAGGAAGACTAAAATACCTTTTTATTATTATTATTGGCGCGACAGACCGTGAAGGTCCAACGCCTCACGTTTCATGTTGTGGCTAAAATCCTTTAACTACTAATAAATGCATCACCATTCCTATTGAGTCTTCTTACTAGTATCTTCCAATTACATTCTGCCAATTATGTTTTATATTCGAAGAAAATAGTTGACCGTATGAAGTAGATTGTAGGAAGATAGTCCGGGTGGTACAGTACAAAATAGTAGAAGGTTTAACAATAATTAGGTTTCTTCTTTGGTTAACAATAAATAGTTTTCTTCTAATATTTTGATACCTTTATTCACCGCCACCCTTCTTCATCTTCTTTATTTTTTACCTCTTATGGAGTTCGTCCTCTTTCATGTATTGAATATAAGTTTTTTAATGTTTGGCAAAATGTTTCGAATCTTGTTTAATAACTTTTTTTTTTCCAAATCTACCTAAAAGAGACCACCTCTGAAGCAGAGACCACCGAGACCCGTTGTTGCGAAGCTTTGTTGAGGCGAAGGGTATTGGAATCCCTATCTTAATTGAAATGTCCAATAGCTCTCAGATCCTTTGTACTTCACCAAGCGTATTCAAAGTTGCCCTAGCTTTGTCTCCTACACAATATTGTATGTATTGAAACTTTGATAAGTATGCAAAATACAATTAGTACAATAATTCTAGAGATAAATATACAAAATCCATTAACAGGCATAGGTTTTGGAAGGGCTTCGTCATACCAGTAACCTCAAAAAAATAATGAAGCTTCAACACAAGTCATTTGTTTGAATTTTCTGTATTAATTTTTTTATAAATGAATCTTTGTTTTCATCACGTATTAGATTACTTTTGTTCCCTATTTTTGGATGGTAAGAAATTGACTTAGCAGTGGTAGTTTTAAAATTGGACCTCTGATTAGCGACATCAACAGTCCTTGATTTGTTTTTAATTATATTTCTAATTCGGATCTAGAAACCTTTTTAAACCTCTATAGGGATAGGTTTTGGAAGAAAATGTTTGATAAGAGCTCACTGTCGCTATTGCAAATTTCCAAAATTTTGATCCAAATCCTTTATCACTGAACCATAAACCTCCCTGATATTATATCGAACTCTATAAAATGAATAGATTCCTTACTTTGATGTTTGCTACTTATCCTTTCAAAGATTGTTTTTCGTTGAATTTCTCAAAAATCCATTTTTTTTTTTTTTTTTAAGCGTCCTAAGCTTCATCTTTTTTTTTTTTTTGTACCCTCCATGAAAATACAAAAGAAGAAATAAGTCAAATGATGTTAGTTGATTCCTTTTTCTCCCCATGGGTACTTTAAGGGTTATTGCAGGTATACACTGTGTGAGCAGAAACGTCCTAAGCTTTAATTTATTTCCTTGTTTTATATCAGTCAGCCGTGATGATACTATCTACTATCTTCTGGACTGTGACAGATAATCAAGTCAACCATAGGTGCTCGGTAGCACCCCTAGGGCACACCCAGCCTCTATAAAGTGTTCACTCTTGAAAGAGAGAAGTGTTGAGTGTGATCAAGAACAAATTATCTCCTGGTACAACCGTTGTGCTAGAAAGAACATTTCCTTACTAAGTACTGGACCACTGGCCCTTCACGGATTACGCAACATTGATTTCAGGCTACCTGGTTTTTGATTTGGAGGGTGCAACCTTGAACTCCCCTCTAAGCTCTACAATTTTCAGAATTTTAATTTTATTTCCGTTGGGCCATGCCTATCTTTTTCTCTGCCTTAATTAATGGATTACCAATGGAATGGAGTATTATTTTTACAAATACAATTTTAAGATGAATTCATATTAGGCACATTTTTGATCTGAAACGTTCCGCAAAAACTATAAACATTCGTTTATGTTTTTTGACGATTTTTATGCAAACGGTATGGAAAATGGAACAAACTTGAGGAACAAAATCGTTAGAAAATTACATTTTCCGTAAGAATATGTCATCACAATCGATACATTTATTTATTGATGTGTCATAATCATGGCAGATCGTATGAAAATTTGAAATCTGAAACGATTCAAATGAAAACTGAAATGATCGATATCGATATCGGTAAACAATTGTTAGAGGTTTATGGTGATTCATGCCTTCAGGACGCGTTGGATCAAAAAATGCTGGTTGTGAATTTGTCATAATTATTTTCAATTAGAATCTATATATGTATATTGATTATACGTATACTATGAGATATATGTTAAATCCTATATATATATATTCAATTAATGGAAATTCCTGTTAGCTGAGCTGAACTTGACATAGTTGGAAAATTAATAATACCCTCAGAAGATGTCACTTTTATGAACATGGGAAAATTGAAAAATCAAAATTTTATGAAATTGTTGAAGTCGGGTGAGGATGAACATATATACTGAAAAAATCTATACATATTTATTTCTTTTTATAAATAAAATAGAAAAGAAAAAATGTTTAAGCGGGCATATTTTTCGTATATATTAATTAAAAATGATTTTTAAAATCTTTATATTATTACCTAATCATTTTTTTATGACGTTTTAGCCTTATGAAAAATATTTTAAACGGACTTTTTGTCACCTTAGTCATAATATAGTTAGTTATAAATGTATTATTTGCGTATAATTTAATGAAGTTCTTGATTTTTTTTTTTAATTTAGGTCAATTTTTTTCATGTTTGAGGCATTAGCACTTCTAAAATATATGAATTAATATATCATTAAAAAACCTACTTAAAAAGTTTGATTTGTAAAAAATAATTTTATTTTTAAATTAATATTTGACCTAAATTTAGTTACTACATTAAATTAATAAATATCGATATTTTATTACCATTGAAATTAAAGCGGTTAATTATTTCCTTGATATTTTTTAATGATTGCTTCTGACATTTTATAAAGAATAATTCTGATGATAAGACTTGGGTTTAATTAATTATGCCAACAGTTATTTGGAATTGATAGTAAAACTTATATATTATTTAAAATTTTAGCATACTAAATTAATAGTTGCTTTAAATATAATTAATGTGATGAATCGCCATTATTCAACTTCGCAGGAGCTGTCTGATTCCAATTTTACCCCGAACCACGATGAAGTGGACTTGAAAGCCCTTCCCGTATCCTTTCTAAATATAGTCCAACTCTCTCACTGTCTTTGTATTGCTGTAGGGGCCAGACCAAATGGGGGAATTTGCGTTTATTTTGGTATTAGGGTCTGCTGTTATATTGGGCAAGGGTGGTGAAGTAAACAACAAACAAGATGGGAGGGGGTGAAGTATTCCATCTCTCAAAGTTAATAAAATACTGTCTTCATTTATTGAGAGTATTGATTATATTAGTAAAGGATCATATTTTGACATTAGAATATTTTTTAACATAAGTTAATTATTTGGTATATAAAAAAAATTAATAAATACTCCCCCTACCTCATTTAATTTATAAACTGAAATCTAATTGGTCCAATATATTATTAGAGAACTTAATTTAGTATTACCTGTACTTAGAGGTTCAATAAAGCCTTTCCCTTTCCCTAGGTATTTGTTGGGAGAGATACATGTTGTTTGGAAATGTTAAAAAAAAACTTATAAGAGACTTGACGAAAATAAATAAATGAAAAAAAGAAACAATTAATTAATCATAAAATAAATAAATAGCTAAATCACTTCTCTTTACAAAAACACAAAAGAAATTTTGACTGAATATCTTTAGTTTAGAAACCAAAAGATCTGAATTATATTTGTGTACAAATAGACCTGGAATGTATAAAATGAATAATACCTTAATTATGAGTAAAATGATATAAAGGAATGGTTTCTCCATTGATTCATAACTATTTACAATAAAAAATTCTTATTATCCATTAAATTATCAAATAATTTATAATATGTGATATAAGCTCAAAAAAACGTATGCATGTGTTGCTATGTATACCTGTTGCTGGTTGGCATGGCAGAATGATGGCTGAAGGAAATTATCCAAATATATATATATGTATATTTAATAATTAAACTTGTGCCCTTCAGAACTATTACTATTATTGAATTCCTTTCCAAAGGCTTTTGTGTTTACCAGTTTAGCAATTATATATCTTAATACTTATCAAATATTGTTACTAGAAATTATATAAAATATTAAAAGGATGGTATTGGGTAATATAAGAGTATATAAACTTCACAAAGGAACAAATTATTTATTTATATGATTTATAAAATGATTAAATGATCCAGAGAAATATGGTCTGCAATAAAATATTAATTACACTATAACTTATTGACTAATATGTCTATGAATAGCTTCTGAGTTGGGTGGTGCATATCGTGACGTCTTAACCAAGAAGTTCCAGGTCTGATTATCCCTTCTTTGGACTTCCAAGTTCATCCTGCTCGGTCCACCTATCCCGTTCTTTTGTCTTCTGTGTTCTTGTGGAGCCCCTCTTTTCCCTAATTAGGGGCTTCACCTTTTAGAATTTTTATTCATCATTGGCTATTAGTTACTACGTCTACTAGGTAACTGTCTCTCCTATGCCCTGAGAGGGGGTGGAAACCCAATGCTCGTGTGATCTGTTCGGCATTTTACCTGTGTTATGGCGGGTAGGGGTTCAAAAGAAACCTTTACTAGCCCAACCGTGAAAAGAAAAGTCGAAGAAGATAGTAGAATTTCGTTATTTTTGTATTTTTAAATAAGTGAACATAATAAAAGGAACACAAAATATATAAAAATACAGAAACTAGAAAAAAAAACAAAAAAAAAACTTAAAATTATCACAAAATTACATGAAATGAACGAAAGAGAGAAGAAAAAAGGTCTTATATCACCGGTGATGGGGCCCTGGTTGTGGTTGTTGTCCTGAGTGGATGTTCTGGTGGAGGTAGATCGACGTACGTCCGGCCGCCTTGTCCTCTTGGAGGATGAACCGAAGTAGTCTGCCCGCCGTGGAAGATGAGTATCAGGACGTAAAACTGGTATTATTAATACTTCTGTAACCAAAACAAAACATGGTAATAAGCAATCCTTACAACCATAACAGATAAATTATTAAGCATATGTTGGCCGCAACAACCTGGATTAATCGTTTCTTACCCTTCAGCCTCTTGTATCCATTAACGCGCTGGGAAGGGTTTCCCCATGTTGACAGGTATCCTTCCCGGGACAGGTAGAGGCACAGCTGTGGCTAACTCACACAAAGATATTTGTCATACTGTTGTTATACATAGAAGTGTATTTGTATTTAAAATGCACATTAATTAATGACATTATAATTAACAATTCCTACCTCCGTCCGGCTGGGAATGAGGAGAGACTAGTCCATTTGCCTTTGCTCAAGATGGTTATGTGTTCTTTGAATAGGTGCCCCTGAAGCTGGTAGGACGAAGTTTAAAAGAAAATTATTGATGTGAGCGAGTCGTATCAAGACTGGCTAGAAACTTACAGCGCTAAGTACGCTGCAACAAGACATTACTAATGGTACCAATATACAATATAAAAAACTACTAGCCATCAGTTTCTTGTTGCAGTTTGTGATCACAACAGCCTGAGCTATATTATTTACAAATTAAAAAATATAATAATTTAGAATTGATACAATTATTAGTTATAACAATTATATTCAAGTTGTAATCAAATTATAATCGAATTAAGATTAAGTGTTTCAAAATTACAGAAATTTATAAAAATTACAACTTATTACTGTTGTTTCAACATTATTTCAAGCTGATATTATAGGGTCGTGGACTAAATTATATTAAGAGAGATTTTCAGATGAAAATAAACTCTAAAAAATGAAATAAACTCAATAAATTAAAGTACTAACTCAGTAAAAAATTAAGTTCTGATAAAGGTAGACTTTTAAGAAGTAGTTTATTAAAGAAATGGGAATTTTTATGACGAACTTTTGTTAATAATAAACAAAACCATTAGACAAGACCAGGTTTTATTATATTTAAAAAATTTTAAGTGATTATTACATAGTATAGTGCTAAAACATCGGTACCTATTTAATCTTATCATGAAATGTTGGAGTAAAAAATGTGGTTGAAAAAAACAGCTCAGGTTTGAGACCGGGTTATTGAGCAATTAAAGAGACCCTGATACTGGTAAATCTCAATTGGTGGTTCATCAAGACAAACTGCCTAGGCCAAGAACTGCTGATGGTGAAGCAATAATTTCAGTCGAGGGTAATTCCCTTAATAACAGACAGTCCTCCATTTTTTTATTTTATATTGTATGATATATTTTTCCCTTACTTAGTAATTGACAGCTAACTGGCAAAATGTTCCAGAATGTTCTTGATAATTAATGAAGATAAATGTATATATAAATTCTCAATTATGGTCAATACATTCAAGACATTTTTGAAGTGTTTTTATAATTTTTCTCTGTCGTAGGAAGATGGTTCGGGTAGCGATAAAAAAAAGTTACAAAAATGGAAGAAAAACTTTTTATTGTTAATAATGTTTCACCCCACTTTGCATGACTGAATCAAAAAAGTAGAAACAACCATCCCCTACAAAATGGGGAAAAATCTTGGTTACTAATAAATATTTTTTTATTATATTTTTGATCTTTATTTGACCACCAATCTTCTTACAATTAACACATATGGCTAACTAATAATCTTCATATTTTTTTAATTCTTCTTAGTATTTACAAAATATGTTAATTACCTGTTTTTATTGTCAATTTATTGTTCATTTTTTAAATATTTTATAACTTTTTTAATTTCTATCAAAAAGAGTTTTTATAGATTGTATTGTTACTTAATATATTTTAAATATCCAACATTTTGAAAAATAGTGAAAAATTAAACAAATCGTTAACTACCCCAAGTAATGAGAAAAAATATTTACAAAATAAAAAGTGAGTAAATGAGAATGGTAGTAGAATACTTTCCTCACTTTAAGGAGACTCATAAAAAATATTAAAATATTTACTTTGGCTTGACCATCTTCTTACAATCAACTCATACTGATGACAAATAATCTTGTTTACAATTATTGACAATTTTGTTTATTCTTCTTTGTATTTACAACATATGTTAATTATCCATAACTTATTGACAGTTTTTTTTTTTATATTTTATAATTTTTTTAATATCTATCAAAAGGAGTGTTTATAGATTGTATTTTTAGTTAATATATAGTAAGTATCTAACATTTTTAATACTGAAAAACTAAACTTATGATTAATTACCAAGAAATGAAAAATAAAATCTTCGAAATAAATACAAAAGTGAGTAAATGAGATTCGTTGTAGAATAGTTTTCTTACTTTAAGTAGACTTACAAAATATATTAAAATATCATTTCCTTAGACTTGACCGTCTTCTTAAAATCAACACATACGTCTAACAGATAATCTTTAATTTTTTTTATTCTACTTCGTATTTACATAATATGTTAATTATTTGTAATTTATTGACAGTTTATTTCTTTCATTTTTTTATTTCTATCAAAAAGAGTTTTTAAATTGTATTTTTAGTTAATATTTTTTTTAATGATTCCCCTTAAAGTAAGGAAACTTACTTTATAGAGGACTCATAAAAAATACTAAAATATCAGTTACTTAGTTTTGATTCGTTGTTGCTAATTTGTATAAATTGCTGGTTAACGTCGTAAACGGATGATATTTATTTGTTTAAATATTTTTCTCTCAGTGATTTTAAAGCTAGGTAAATTAAAATCTCTGATAAACATATACAATATATTTTAATAAATATGTATATTTTGTTATAGATGCCAATCAGATCGTGATGCAGGGTGACGGAAGCGCCGAGCAGTCCAGTTCTGTGGAACTAACTGAGATCCAGAGGTCTGAGTAAGTAAAAAATGTATCTATATTTTGTGTGTATATATA
>NW_027114477.1:30536-37869 GCF_000696795.3 Halyomorpha halys | reverse complement strand
ATAAACACTATTAATAAAACTGGAACGCTTAATTAAAACATTAAAACGTCACATTTAGCATAAGTTCAACTTGGACGAATACTACCAAAATATTTTAGTTCCGTAACCCAAAATTATGGAACTTACATATAAAAATAAATAAAAAAACTGGTCCATGGTCACACATAAATGTTATACTTACTGTCCAATTTTAATCCTTGTATGTTTTAAAACAGCTATTGCTTTTAATGTCAGGAAGAAAATACATTCCCATACTATATTTCAGATATAGGTTAGTCACAGTGAAATCTGAATGTTGTCATTACAGCTATGAAATCACGAAAATATATATTCTTATAACATATTTTTAAGCTTATACTGTAATATAAACATTAATATGGAAATGTAGATCAAATAAAAATAATTCAAAATTACTGTGTCCTGATTTTTTTTCAAAATGAAAACATTTACTTATGATCAGGGTAACCTACGGCAACCGAAAGGTTGAATTGGAAGGGCTGCCATAATGTAGGCAATACTAGCGCCATGATCTGAGTTGAATTGGAGGGACTCCCATCAGAAAGAAGGGCACTACCAGTGCCTATGTGGCCAGCAACAAAAGCTATATATTAAGAGAGTGGCAAGTGACAAGAGATGCAACCCGGAGGATGAGAGAGAGCCATCTTGTTTTTGTATTTTGCCAAAACAGTTATTTTTTCTCTTTTTCTTCACAATCTTCAGTAATGAAAATAAGTGAGTAGATAGACTCGGAGGTGCCCCCCGGAGCAGAGGAGAGAGATAGAGATCAAGAGATGAGGGAATTCCAGCGATAAGGTGGGAGAAGCCAGAGGATGGAGTAAGTCTACCAATAGCAAAAACTAAGATCTACATCATCACCAACCACCTCATTATATCTACAATTTTCCATAATCCAGTCATTCAAAATTTATTAACCCATCTAACCATAAATGTTTTTTTCGACCACCTCCTACACCACTTGTAATTCATATAATAGGTCTTTACTATCATTCAATCATATTTCATTTTTCAATTATACAGTTCACTTAAACCCAACCAGCCAACCAAAAGTGAAGTGTGTCTGACAGTTATGTTGAAGGCATACTTCATATATAATGGTCTTCCGTAGTTAATTATAATATTATTGATATTTCATCTTTATTTATTGTTCATTATTATTAATAATGAGAGATAATTATTTTATAGACATTTTTTCATCAAATAAAAAAATTAAACGTACTTCAAAATTCTGCGTCAAAGCCCATTTAGGCTTCTTCAATGGGAATAAGATCTAGCTGATATAAAAATTAATTAATTGTACATTATTATGACGAGTTTAGTTTAAAACTTTAGTTAAAAAATTACACACACATACACCAATTCGTTTGGCATTGTTATTAGGCTCTGGGAACTTTGTGTATTTTCAATGAGAAACCAATTCAAAAGAATTTTTCACGGTAACTATACTTCCCTTACCATATATTTAATTCATGATTTCGTTTAGAACCCTTACAGCCGAATTTTCATTGTTATCAAAAAAAATTAATTAATTTTATAATACTACGAAATTGTATTAGAATAAAAAAATCTTCTCAACCATTTTATTTAATGTCTCCATTTCTACTTTGTTTACGTTTGGTCGCTGCCATTTCGTATAGTTTACAGGAGCCTCAGTATTGTGGGGATAAGTTGAGACGTTTTGAAGTTATTGGTTTTTCATGATTAAAAAAAAAATCCAAGTCAAATATTTTGACCAAACAAATTGTATTATACGATGATTATGAAAATTCGTATATTGAAGTTTCTTGAGGTTTGTTCGTGCCTAGAATACTAAAGTTTAACAAACCGTAACTACGCATTAATACATTAATGGTATAGAATTGGATCCAGAGAGATGGGGTGCTTGGGTGTTTTCAATTTTTCAGTATGTCTCTAAATCCATTTTCCTTTTTTCTTTCGTTAATAGATATTTTAAATTTAAATATTTCTTTATTTATTACTATTACAATGCAGAATGGTTAATTTTTTTTAACTATATCTAATGTCCTTTTTAGGAAGATATTTTGAAAATTCGACATTAAAGTCCTTCTTCGTAAACATGGATAAAACCATACTGATTAATTTTACATTATTGTAATTTTTTTATGAATTATGTCCGAGTATAACCGAAATGGTATAGCCGTTGTTGAGAAAACTGAAAACAAAATGTTTAAAATCGATGGTATAAAGTTGTTATAAAATCCCAAGTACATGCTAGCCTTAAATGTGTAATTTTTTTTTATTTTAAAGATTTTTCGTCTTTAACTTAGGCTGTTCAAATACACACAAGCCATTTTGTAGGACTTGCTTGTTTAGACTCTGGAGAACTTAAAACGTGTATTTTTGTCAAAAAATTGGATTCCATCGAACATTTCCAATACTTTCCTTACAATATATTTCATATACATATTAGTGAAAACAAAAATCTTTGTTTGTATAAAGTATTTCTGCCAATTTATAATTTTTTTTTATATTTCTCATTTTGTGTTTTCCACTTATATTTCAGGTGTTATTTAATGAATTAGATGCACTTGGCCGTGGTGTATGAAACAAGCATGTACTATACTACTTCAGCTAATAATTTATATAAAACATTATTTTTTTGAACGAGATCTATAATCCTTCTCATATTACTACTGTGCGAGCCAACTGATGCGTGTACACGAGTGGTTGTGTGTGCGTGAAATCAAATTTTTCTAAAATTACGCTGTAAATTTTCTGAGTTGTAAAGAGGTAATTTCCCGTGAGCAATATGAGTTGGGAACTGGCCAGAAGAGTTCTGTGGTGAGAGGTCCTCCGCCAAAAAACTTCCACGAGGCTGTCTTGGAATTAATTATTTAGCTGCCATGTCCTTCTGGCCCAATTTCTTGCAAACTTTTACCATCGTGGAAGAGGGGGCTGTTCCCCAGAGATTATGGTGTTTTCATCTGAGGTTTCAAGGAAAACAGTTTGGGTTCTCAATTTTAACATGAATTATATTTTGTTATTTATTTGTTGACAACTTGCTTTCTAATATTTGGGCCGTATATAAAATTTTTAAATATTTTAAGGAGAAGAGTTTATTTTTGATCAAAATCCTGAGAGACGTATTAACGCTTTAGGGTTTATAAAAAAAATAAATTATTATATTTTCTCATGTGCAACTGCTGTGAACACACTTTACCCGAGATTTGGACGTAGAAAACATTTTTAAACCAAATGGTTTATTGTAATGACTAGAGACTGGCTTTATGTACCTTAAATATGAGCAAAATTTTACGACAAAAAACCAAAATGTGCATAAAACACCCAAATCCTGCAATAATTAACTTCATTGTTTAATTTACAAAATTAATATGTGGAAAACTTACCTAGTCCTCTTGGAATTAAATTAAACTCTCTAAATAGTTTCAATATTTAAGCAAACATAAATAAAGAACTAAGCTATACATAATTTATATAAACTATTAGCATAAATAAAGAACTAAACTATATATAATTTATATAAACTATTAACAAAATAAAGAACTAAACTATATATAATTTATATAAACTATTAACATAAATAAAGAACTAAACTACTCTGATTAAAAACCTAGAAATGTATCTGTAGTTAAAAAGTAAAAAGAAAGCTAATTTCATTAAATTATGTTATATTCCTATTAAGAAGTCTGTAATTCAATTTTTCAACAACTCAAAACTACCTCAATTTTGAATTTTAGAAAAAACATACAAGCCAAAGGTTTATTTATAAATATTCTTTCAAGCATGATTTCCTTTTTAATTTCAAGGAGCATGTTTTTCAATTTTGTATTTAAATATTAATGTACCATCAACTTAAAAAAACTAGCTAGTTATGTAATCTAAAAAGTTTGATTAAAAATATATAGGTATATTCATAGCGAACTGACCAATTTATATTTATTCAAAATAATATACATATTATATGATAGGTAATATAATGTAATTATGTAAAAAACAAAATTGAAATTTCCTCTTGTTAAAACTAGGTCAGATGCAAGAATGATGAGCTAGGAATCCATGTTTAAAAACACTGAACGTTTTTATAACGAGCTTATTCTAGAGGAGCTTTTCCATAGTTTTCGGAAGCCACTAGTAAATAATATTCCAAGTATATTCGTCATATCTTAATCAACGCATTGTTTTACCTCAAAACAATTTTAAACTATAAAATAAATAACAATTAGAGCTTTAAATGAATAAATACTGGTATATATACACACACCTATATATGTATAGTATGAAAAAATTATTTCAAGCATTAAATTTCATATAACTAATTTAACAAAAATTCCCAATAACTGATCTTGATTCACCAAATTACCATATCTGCCTATATTTTTTCTTACCTCCACATAAATATTCATTATATTAGGATTAGGATTAGCAATTTATGTGTGCTAAGTAATAGATATTATTGAATCCTTATTTTTGAATGGAATATGGTCCGGGTGCGGTAAAAAAAACCAACTCAAATAGTAGATAATTATACTATTTTATTGAGCCAATGTTTCGCCCCACGTTGGAGGGCTTCGTCAGGGCTGTTTTGACGGCAACAATAAAATAGTATAATTATCTACTATTTGAGTTTTTTTTTTACCGCACCCGGACCATATTCCATTCACCAATACACACGGTCAATCAATAATCTTCCAATCCTTATTTTTATTATATTCTGTATCATCTTGTTTTATTTTTATTATTATAGTAATTTAATATTTGTAAATTTGCAGCTTTATTCACTTCAAAGTCCTTTAAGTTATTTTTATTGTTATAATTTTTTATTTAATTTAATTTTTTTAATAATTATTTTTTCATTTTCAATTTTTACTTTATTTTCATTTTAATACTTACTAATTGAATTATTAGTTGTATCACTTGAGATCAATTCATATTGTACTTATCTAGCTTAAAAATTGAATGGCCTCTACATAGAAAACAATGTAATAATTACATTTCACTTATGTATGTTATTTTTATGTGTTATTTTGGCTCTGACCGATAGATGTTGTCATCTGGTCGAACCATATTGGATGTATTTTTTAAAATAAAATAAATAAAAATAAGAAGTAGAGGACCCCTATTTTATAGAGGACCCCTAACACATGCAAAATAAAATTAGTGTTATATGGATTAATTTTGTATTTAAGGTATCTAGTAATGACGAAATATTAGGAACATCATAGAGTTGCCATTGCCCATGCTGTCGCATCTATAAAAAAAAGTATCTAAAAATATGTAATTGGCCATCGAACCGCAGCCTTTGGTAGATCTTTCCTCATCCGGTCCTCTTCCCTATGGAATTCTATTCCATCTTTTATTCGCAGTTCTAATACCCTTCCAATCTTCAAATACCGTATCTTCGACTACCTTCTGTCCACCCAATTCCGGAAGAATAACAATTGAAACTTTCAAAAAGCTTTATATATTTTTTGTATTAGATTTTCTTTTATAATTGTAAATATGTACACTAGCAGAAATTATATCTTTTCATTTATTATTTTTTAGTTTAATTGTGTATGATTTTTTATCATTGCTTTTTTATTTTTATATACTACCAGAAGTCATCTTATGTTTTATGATACGACAAGTGGTTTTATTTTATTGGTTTTTTTCATTATTTTATATATTCTGTTAATTATTGTTGCTTATTTGTACATTTTTAAATTCATTGTATTACTTTATTTTATGAAATCTTGTAATTTCATCTCTATTTTGTAATTTACTCTAAGGCTCCAAAGCCTAATTTTGACACCTGTAAATTATTCTAAAGGGATTAATCCCAGAATAAATAAAGATTTTTATTATTATTATAAAAAAAGTATCTAGTAATGACGAAATGCTAGGAACATCATAGGGTTGCTATTGCCCATGCTGTCACATCTAAAAAAAAAAAAAGAAACAAACACAACGCTATTTAAACTACTATTTATTTATAATATACATATGTCAGTATAACCTGAGAGACGGAAACGTTTTGATGGAGCCTTAGGTAGTGAACTTGGAGCGCCAACCTGAAGTGATAAAACGCTGGCTATTTCCCCAACAGTGCAAATAAAATGGTAGGGAATACTTTATATTTGTGGAGCGGGCCAGAAGGAAGTAAATATAAATGTGACTATAAAATCTGACGGGGGGAGTGGTAAGGTAAGGGACTGGGAGTGGCAGTAAAGGAACTTATCAGGCGCGCGGCTAACGGCAACATTTTTCAACAGTTCTTTTACAGGCGGGTCCTTTGGAATATCTTGAGTTCTCCCTTCTGATTTATAGTTCAATCTCACTCCGCTTCGGCCCTAACCAGCAACCTTATTGAAAAAGCCACCCTATCAACCTAGTAGCATGTGGCAAGGTACTACGCCTAAAAAAAAATTCAAGCATTTACATTAATCAAAACTAAAATGTTACTAAATATCTAAATGTTTGTATGTGGTCAATACTGTTACCGTTTCAACCGGTCGTTGGAACGATAACATTATAACCGATTAATGGGAAAAGGTGGTTATAGAAGTTGTTTTTTATCGTAAAACTCGGATTCGGATGTTTATTATAACGAGAATACTTTCCTTTACTTGATTAGTCAAAATCGTAATTGGGTCACTCTCTACTAGTGCTACATTTTCTACCGTTGAAAAAAATGTCATTGATTTTTTTCGATTGCATTTTGTTTATCTTTTTACTGATCTATTTTTATTAAAAGGCCGTAATAGAAATTACTTATTTTTGCTGTACATCAATAAAAAAAAAATGAATCCAGGGTTGTGAGGAAATAGCAAAATCCATGTCTTAATATCTCAAAAATCACAAACCTTATGATAAAAAGTCATAACTTTTTTAAAAAGCAAACTGACTTTATAAATAAAACGGTAAATTTTTGAGTAAAACTATTATTATTTTTTGAACTCTCTATTTATTTATTTGTTAATTAGTCGTCTAGTTAGACGACTGATTTTAAAAAGTAGATTGTCGGCCTATTGCTGGGCGACACCTTAGCAAAGGTTTAACAACCCTAGCAACGGTTTTTCTTACATAATTATTATAATACAAATATAAAATACATATGTATCTTTCTTTTCAAATACACAAACATTGTAACGAAAATAATATAAATAAAAATAAACGTAATTGAATTAAATACTAATACTAAACCCTTTTTTTGTTATTTTCTTGTTCCTGTGCATACCTTAAACTACCTATTTTCATTCCCGTAAAACACAAAAAAGATTAAATAATTATAAGAAGTTACCTAAAATACAATAATAAAGAATGAGAATAAAATTATAATACGAAATCTTCGAAG
>NW_027114477.1:2839-30486 GCF_000696795.3 Halyomorpha halys | reverse complement strand
ATTTATTTTATTTTACACCAGATCGGCTGGTGGGCCATACATGGTTGATATAACCGTTATATTATATATATTTTTTTGTTAACAGTTGATTATGGGGGAGGCATAGTCTCATACAAAAGACACCCCTAACTATAAACAATGTTCTTATTAAAAGAAGAAAAAAATAATAAAATAAATAGATAAGAATAAATTCTAAGCTACTTATGCACTTTAAGAAAGTTGAAAGTAACTTAACTCAAAATCGAATTAGTAAGTGTTTTTTTGATGATTCCACTACTTCATAATAAGAATTTTATTTATATTTTAATGCCCTCTACAATACGGGGAAATTAACAAACAACTTACTTACAAATGAGCGTCATTTTGAGTCTGCATAAGAATATATATATACAATATGTTAAGTAGACTTTCCTCACCACCTACAAACTCTAGGGTTGTGATGTTATTCAACAAAAGAGCTCATGTTTTGCAGTGTGATGACTTTATGAGTTCTGGCTTTGAAATAATGATTAAATGACGCGTAAGTTCGTGATATAATTAGGTTTTAACCAACTCCCCAAGGTTAAACAAAATCGATTAGGGTTGTAAGGAAACATATGGAGACGTTCACGAATCCCAACAATTTCTTGCAAACCAGGCGAAAACAAATGTGCTAGAAATCATAGGAGGTTACAGATTGTCCCAATCCCATTGTTTTAAACCGAACTATTTTTTTATAATGTTCTTTTTCAGAATTGGCCGCATTTTCAAACGTTGCAGGGTTATGAGCTTTAAAATATGAGACAGACATGTATTATGATGTAAAATCTAAACCGTGAAGATAAATTTATTCTTCTATAAGTACTTGGTATTACTAAGTATTGTTTTCAAAAATCCCAAATCAATTTTTCTTTTTTCTTTCCATGTCGTTGATAGGAAAGTTCAAATATGTAAAAGTTAACTGTGAGACACTCCAATGTTATGAGGTAATCCAACTTTGAGAACTTTTAATTACCTGTTACTGTAATAAAATGACTATTCCAAATGAGTGAGTTTATACTCGTAGCATAATCCTTCCTCTAAATGAAGACTTTTTTCATATCCATATATTAATAGTAAAGACATGCAATCAGACAGGGAAACAAATCGTACACCGTAGAGAGTATGACCCAATTATTTATTTTTTCAAAATATCGAAAATTATGTATGACCTCGGTTTAGCTTATGACACATACTTACCATAGCTCTTGTTTTTCAATATAAATGAATGCATATCTCCTTTTTTAATTATCAGACTTTATTTTCCTTTTTACCTATTTAAAGTGCATTATTATTAAAACGAACATACCTGGAATGGTTTCCCGACCCAAGGAATTCACCATTGGTGATCCGAAATAGGGCTCTCGTATCTGATGGTTAGGGGAATAATGAATAATAAAGCAGGGGGTGAGGTCTGGAAAGTGGAAAATAAAGTTTTCAACGGGTACGGTAGGTCTAATCACCAACGGTCTGGTAGGGAAGGACTTGAATAATTTCCACTGATGTATCCACGTCGCTTTAGCTTTTATTTATTTACAACATTTAATTTTTTCAGAGCACTATTAACCTTGGTCTATTGAATCTACAATAGAAGACCTTTTCATTTCAATTAATAATTAAATATCAATTGTTAATTTTAAATAAAATTTAAATGAAAAATAAAAGCAGCAGATATTCGTCACCAAGTTTGCATTTTTATTTGAAAAACAGATGAAAAGTGATTTCATTGTTTCACTAATGCTTAATTTGGCAGAGGGTTAGAAAATTAATACAAGTGAAGGCACTTTTGTAATACCAACTCCAAACATTTCAAACCATACAGAGTTGCGTAAAATTTAAAAACTCTAAAAGGTCCTCTAGGCAGGACGAAATGTTATCTGAAAGTCACCTCTCTTTTTTCGTATTATTATACTTACTTATTGTTCTACTATTACAACTCTTAAAATGTTTTTAAAAAAACTAATAAAATTGTTCAGCCTGCAAAGCAACTTTCTACACAGAGTCTCTGGATGTGCCTAAGCTTAATGGGAAACATACTCGTATATATGTTGCAGAGAGATGTTAAGAATGGAGATTTTATAAAATCTCTAAAGTAGATGATTAGTTCATTAGTTCATGGAAGATGTTAAAACAACTCCTTTATGGAATGATTTTTTTCTAAAGAAAACAAGTGATTTGATCAAATCTCTTAACTGTTTTAGAAAAAAAAAATGAAACCATATTGTTTAGATGTCCGTGATTTGATTATCTACCTTTGGAGATTGATCTCATCTCCATTTCAAAATAATTTTTACTAAATTAGTACCCCTGTAGAATTATAAAATATTAGCTACCTGGGAACGCTCTTAAAAAAGCTAATATCTAATAATACCTTTAATGGAACAATTTTATGGAGTAGCCGAAATATGCATGAATTGCAGGAAACTTATCCTTATTTTGAGATCAAGTATTTATGAAGTATTCCTTTGAACAATCCAAAATATAATGTAAAAACAAAAGATGAGCCTGTATAAAAATTAACGTACTTTGTAACTGGAGATGGCACAAATCAACAGTGTTTTAATAACAATGAAAGGATATCATAATAATTAATAATATTCGCTAAGGAAGTTTAAAATTTTTCTAAAAATATCTTTTTTGTCTTTAAAAATGTAAAGGTAATTAACTTCTTATTTTGTTAATTAGTTCAAATAAAAATAATTCGTATTTAAATGACGATATTGTTACCTACTCTACATTTAATAATGTATGCCTTACTAAATAAATACTTTTAATATCTCAATAATATGATTTGAATATGATTGAATTATTTACTTTCTTTTGTGAAATCACTCCTTAGAATTATTATTTTAACATCTTCCATGAGTTGATTATGAACTTTTGAGATTTGATCAAATCCCATTTTTATGTGAAGTATAACTCCTCCTTCTACCTCCTTCCCCAGTGATTTATAACACTCAAAGCCGTATTCCATGAATCCAGATATAAAATACATTTATACCCTTTTAATTTAATTATTAATATTAATACTTATTTATTATTATGATTTTATAAAAACTATTTTTACTTAATTATTTATTATTGATCACTACCAGGATATGAAGCATCTTGATTAAACCTATTTAGATTATATCAATTAGTTTGATATATGAGGAAAATTTATAAAATTTCTTTCTAGGCAATTAAATTTCATTCCTCCTGCAACTTTTTAAAGTATTAATTATCAATCGGAATGACTTGGGAAAAATATTCTTAGGATATTATTTCTTACTACTTCGTAAAAAATAAAATTAGATAAGAATATATTTGCAAAAAAAAAAAATTGTTTTATATATATTTTTTAGATATCCCATAACGTTTCGGCAATTTTCCTATTGGCCAATTTCAAACATATTTCGCTACTTCTTCACCCTAGTTAAAATTCTTTGGTTTCATAAATACAACTCCATTATTAGATTTAGTAGTAGAAGTATTAGATTTATTTTCTTATTTTCAATTATAAGTTTGGAAATACCCAAAGGCACAAAAGCAAACAATAACGAATGTCTAATAATATATATTTTATTGTTAATAATTAAGATTGTTAATTAATAATTTAAAAGTCCCGCTAAAAGTGAAACAACAAAAATAAAGTTTTATTTATAATCTTAAAATTTTTTCTTGAGACTGGTAATTTTTTAATAAATAATTCAAAACACTATCCAATTATAGTCTCAAAACTTTTATTTCTTTTACACGTCCAACGTTTCGGCCAATTCGGCCATCTTCAGGGACAATCTCAACACCACTATGAAAACATATATTTTAACCACTCTAAAAACTTCATTCAGGCTATTCTGCCCAGGTCAAAACATTTATATCTAATAAGTCAATTATCCATTAAAAACCACAGTCAAAATTATTTCTCTGCAAACACTATTAATACACTTTTATCACAACGTTGTGAATGAAGTTTTTAGAGTGGTTAAAATATATGTTTTCATACTGGTGTTGAGATTGTCCCTGAACATGGCCGAATTGGCCGAAAAGTTGGACGTGTAAAAGAAATAAAAGTTTGAGACTATAATTGGATAGTGTTTTGAATTATTTATTAAAAAATAAAGTTGTTCATTATACTTCGTATAAAAGTAGTCCTTTTGACGTTCCGGACGGTCACTCCTTTTTCAAGCGCTGTATTCACTTTTTACTTTTTTGTTTTTCACTTGTTACTTTATCTTGGTTTTTTATTATCTTAATTTTTTTTTTATTATTATTTTCTCTGAACGGTTTTCTAAAGGTTATTTGGTGAAATTCCTTAATAATGAACATTCCTTCATAGTAACGACAATATTTAGTGTTTTAATTTTTTTTTGTTAAGTTGTAAAATTATACAAAAAGTGACCTTCAAACAACTATTTAAAAATCGTTATGAAAAACAAGTAATGAGGAAAAGAAAAAATGCAAGATAAAACAAGTGAAAAAAATTTGCGTCTGAAGATGAAAATAAAGAATTGAAGTAAGAAGGCTACTTAAAGAAAAAGCAAACAATATTTAGATTATGAAATTGCATTATAATCGATTCCTAACTAATATAATCTTTAAATTTTAAATTTGTCTATAAAATTCAAGAATGAACTATATAATAAACAGTCAGTAACTTGATGTGGCTGTAAACTTTGAAGTCAAGCTAATTAGCCTCACGACAACCAGTTGAACAATAATTCTATTCTTATCTACATTGTACCCTATTCAATAATTTGGTTTATTTGTCGCTGTGATTCTAAGAAGTTTTGATATATCAGAGCAGTGTTGCCTGGAAGAATTTACGTTTACAGAACAGTATTGTAAGCATAGAACTCCAACTTGGACCTGGACAAGAGACGCTTAGTCCTCACAACAGATCCGCATTGAATAGCATAGTTACTCCTGGACCTCCCTGCAAGACGTCCAGCGAACAATAGGGACAGCTAAGTACTGGGATATTCCAGTGGCGGATGAATATTAAATTCGCGCGACCATTGTCTCGGACAAAGCCGACATCCGTCAAACAGGAGGTGACTATTAGATTATGTTGCTGTAGCAGGTCCTAGCCTCGCCTTGGACTAATGAGACAAGTGTAGCTGCTCTGTAATCCTACTCCGCCCCGTGTCATCCTTTGTCATCGACTGATCCGGTTAGCTCTCGAATTAATTCCGCTGTCCCTTAATTCTACGCCATAAAGGCAAATTATAGGTGATTTGACTAAGTGAAGAGGAATTTACAATATTAACATTTAGTTGTAATTATTACCTAATGAATGTAAATCTATAGTAAGGGGAGGTATTGCTTTCTCGAGAAATATCTCTTGGTTCCGAAAAATCAAGTCTCGCAAAATGTTAATTGTCTTGCTTAAAAACTATAAGTCGTACGAAACTGAAATTATATATTTAGAGCAAGTGTGAACCTGAGGCATGACAAATTTTTCGTTAAAATCAAACTGGTAGTGCCACTTTATATAATCGATTTTACACTTAAAAAATGGCTCAAACGATTTTTATTAAACTCGATAAATCAGTGAAAAATTAAATGTTATTAATATTATCCAGGCCTTGTCCTTGTTGAAATAGAAGGAATTTTGTTTATTTGAAATAATTAGCAATCTCACAGTTTCACTAATAATAAAAATAGAGAAATATAAACTATGACAGAATTTGAAAATTATTTTAGGAGATGAAAGGAAAATTATTTTTACAGGTTGAAAACTGATTTCCGGAAATAAGAGTAGTAATTTGAATTAATTATACACCATTGAATAGCCAAAGTTTCTTAAAATATAATAGTTATTATAGAAAGTAATGGAGAGTGACGAACAACATATTAATAGAAGTTATTTTCTAAAACCTGTTAAACTACCAAACATGTGCAGTTTTGCCAGTCTAATGAATCTTTTTATATCACCGTAGTTATAAAGAATAGTCATTTAATTTCACCTTAGCCTATATATAAGCATTTAAGTTGACAAGATGACTAACTCCATAAAAACTGTTGTCAACATTAATTCTATAACAATTTAGCATCGAATAAATGGATAAGAGCAGAATGTGAATTTCATTAAAAAATTATATTTCTATAATATTGCTATACTATTGCAGATGTTTTAAAATTTTTTCCACAAGAAATATTATTAAAAGTAATTTTTTGAAAACTGTTGAAATTGGAGATAGTCGACCAGTTTCGAAAATTATTTCGGGGAAGTATTGCCACAGTGAATAATAGTATCTTATCTGAAACGAACGAAGATTAATTTTAACTCAAGAATAGTAAGTACACTATCCTCACCACGTATACCGATGACACATGTGTGCTCGCTGTTAATAATAACCCATTCATTGTATCCCAAAATCTCCAATCCCATATCACAGCCCTCGAAGATTGGTGTCGTAATTGGAGGATTAAGATAAATTCCAACAAATCCCATCAAATCACCTTTACCCTTCGTCGTAAACCTACTGACTGCCCTAAAGTTTCATTTAATGATGTTACTCTTACCCCTGTCGAACAGATCCGCTACCTTGGACTACATTTGGATAAACGATTAACCTGGAATCCTCACACAAGACTGAAAAGACAGGAAACTGCACATCGATTTCGACTATTACAGCACTTACTAGACAAACGGTCTAAACTTCCAACACATTACAAAAGACTGATCTACATGACTGTAATAAGGCCAATCTGGACATATGGAGTTGAGCTTTGGGGCTCCACTAAACCTTTGTATTCAATCCTTAGAATCCAAAATCCTTCGTAAAATCCTCAGTGCTCCTTACTTTGTCACAAATAAAATCATACATAAAGACCTTTATGTTCCCTATGTAACCGATCTAGCCCGAAACAGATATCACTCCTTCCATTCTAAACTATCTAACCACTCAAAACCCCTAGTTTCTAATCTTGCATCCTCTTCCATTCCTGACAATCCTTCAAGGAGCCTGAAAAGAAGATGATCACGAGGCCAGCTAATGTAAAATTTCATTAGAGTGCTACCAATGGGTAGTTTATCTACACACCTGTAACACTCCAATTTAACTTAGATCAGATAATATAAATAATAATTATAATGTAAAGTTGTAAATAGCAATAAATAAATATTAAAAAAAGAAGGATAGTAAGTGAATGTTGTGTTTTCAAAAATATGAGACCTACCATGTCTGTTGTCTATTGATTGGTAGTTGAGTTAATAATGTAAAATTTCTTGGAGAGCTAAGGACATTGGTGTTACTTTATGACAAGGATTACTTTGAAGCAGGCATAGTTTTGATTGGATATCAAGTCCATGTCATTGCCATGAGAATGTTATCAAAAGTATGATCATTGATTTTTAACCTCCAATTATTGTTCAATCATATTTTCAAGGCCCAAAGAGCAATATGTTTTCCAGCCTTGTAAGTTATTTTGGAAGGTAGTATTTAGAACTCATCAAGTTGTAGTCTTAAAGCTTGTAGTCGTGGAGAAATAAATAAATTTTCCATAGGCATGAATGTTTTTATTATTTTTTTTTTATTGATTGAAATTTTATTAATTGTATAATTTTGTGAAAATGACTTCATTATGTTCATGATAAACATCTAGTAGATGAATTTTTGAGCCCGACAATACAATAAAGTCAATTTCATCAAGTTTACAGTTGCGTCATTATTCTTGAGCAGCAGTCTGACCTGCTGTTTTTTAAAACACATTACATTTTTTTTTTTTAAGAGATTCTTTACAATATTCAGCAGATTGAGGGATCCCTGGAAACGAAAAAGTTGATGAAGCTGCAACAGAAGTCCAGTTACTGGAAAATATAACAACCAATTACATTTCCTCTTCAGATCTGTTCCGGCCGAAATGGATTGCAATATTTAATGATTGGGAGTAGAATTGGTCAGCAGCAGAAATGATAAGACCGAAATAATAAAACCAACCGTGGGTTGTTGGGCTCCATCATCCACGTCCAGACCATGTTAAAGAGAGGAGGTAGTTGTAACGCGCCTCAGAATTGGCCACTGCAGTTTGAACCATGAACACCTCATAACAAGAAAAGATCCATCTCAGTGAGAAATCTGTAAAGCCATTGTGTCTGTGTTTCACTTTTTTGAGGAGTGTCCTCGATACAGAGATGAAAAATTTCCGGAGTTCGTGGACAACTCTCCAGGGTCTAGTGCGACAGTGAGGAGAACATGATCAACACCATTAAATTCATCAAATCTATCGATTTTGTTCTTATATATGATTTTATAGTATACAAAATAATATCATTATCTATTATTTATTTTTATTCTGATATTATATATATATATATATTTATTATTTTTTGTTATTATTTGATTTCATAATCGTTCATTCATTACCAAGTACATACATTGTTCAGTAGTAAGAAAAGATTTAATATCTAGTTGAATAATCAATAATTAACAATGGCAATAATAATTTTCAGTAGTTTTTTGCCTTCGGATTAAAACAACAAGAGCAACATTATAATTTAAAAACCTTGTATAATGTCATCGGAAGAGATCGAGCTGTCTTGCATTTATCTAATTCTAACTCCTTTTTTCCACATTTTTCTCTTTAGAATTGAAAACGTCTACTTTTTCTTTTTTCTCCTTCAATCAATTATTAAATTCTTCCATATTTTGTATTTATCCATTGTTTATTACTGCTAACAATAAGAACTGCTTATTTATTTCAAATAAGTAAAATTAAAGGTACTTTGGAGGGTGATTTTAAACAAATTTGCCATTAAAGCCCAATTAAATTAATCCAATGAGAATAAGAATAATCTAATACCGTAGACCAATTAATTTTACAATGATTTAGCGAATTTAGCCTAAATTTCGGATAAATTCTAAAAAAGTATAAAATCGATATCACTGCTCAGTAAGTAAATATTGAGGCAAACCAAAAATGCATTTATAAAGATTTAGTTGATGAATTTTTAGCTCACCAACACAATAAATCCAATTTCACAAAGTTTACAGTTGCATCATTATACTTCCGAAGAGGCTGACCTGATTTTTTGTGAAATGCATAACTTAAAACGTGTGATGTTAATGTGACAAAGTGAAAATGTGCTACATATCCATGCGGGTACTTTCGCTAATGGAACTACAAAGATATGGAAAGTGTAAAGCGAAAGTAGCTATGAGGTAATAGATTATGAATAAAAAATAATTTGTTTGAATAAATTAGCGATTTATTTTGATTATCGTGGCCATAATTCAAAAGAGGTCAGTAAAATTTATATCTTATCTTTCCTGAAGTTATAAGTCGTTTTTGCTTCAGTTTGGGATTTGAGTAGATATTAAAAAATACAAAATGTATGTAAAAAACTAGAAAAACATAAATATGGGTTTCTGTACTTTTGAGTTTATTATTTCCTAAATAAACTAAGAGACAGTTCTGTATAAATGCGAAATAAAAATGTTAGCACTTTGTAAAACAATAATGAACATTAAAATAACTTATAGATTCTATGATGATGTAAGAGTGGAACATTTTCATCTATAAATAGTTGTTGAGAAAGTTGCTTCCCTGCAATGCAAAACAATGCCACCCACTCATAAGCTTCTATAAGTTGTTGGGAACACCACAGCAAACCATTTCGCGGTTTCAGACACAATTGGTGTCATTTTTCGCATAATTAATACATTAGCCCCAGCCCACCAATATCATGTCTGGAATTCTATTGGGTATTTCTGAAAATTATTTATTTTTCACTTTGCTTTGTCTAACAAAATAGTTTAATGAAGTGGTATTTTTCTATAAAGAGGTTGCTTTCTTGTAGTTAATTCATCTTAAATTCCGGAATTGAAAAAAGCTGAGAAATGTTCTGTAACATTAGAAAAATGTGGATTTTCTCGTTGAAAGAATGTATTTTTCCCTGAAAACCCGTTTAAAAAAACATGTTTGGTTAACTATCCGGCCCTCATTTCCTGAAAAATTCTCCTTTAACACTCTTTGTATTGTAACAACTAAATACAGGGAAACCATTTAGTGTGCATGCGACCGACGTTAATCTCCTAATCCTCACAACTAAAAGCTGTAAGTATTATTTCTTGATAAAAAAAAGTTTTCGTAAAGGCAAAATCCTATCTTAGTGTTTCGGTACAGTAAAAAAAAATTGGAATATGCAAATACTCTGCCGAAATTCGTGTAAAATAGATTCCCCAACTCATCTATAATCTGATAAAAACAGTTTTCCTCGGAAATAAAGCAACGTGATAAAGAAAAGTCCGGAATAACAGCGCGCCCATGAATTTTAAACAGGATAACAGTAGGTCCTTTATGGTATTCAGTATTCAGGAGGCAGAACAATCCCATAAATAAGCCTATATAAACTTTTAGCTAGAGATATTTATTCCTGTACGTGCGAAATCACTGATGAGTCCTAGGCGGGATTAGGGAAGAATATATAAGGCGGGAGGAGGTAGAAAATCCATTTGTGTATTTTACGTGTGGTTTATAAAATAAACAAATAGATTTTCCTATACAGAAAATACTAGAGAACACGTGTCCTAGATTTTTTTCTTTCTGCTTCGCTAGACACTAGAATCTATATTTTACATAGATATCAGTTATTTTAAAAAAAAAACTGCCAATTAACAAGCAATACTAAAAAAAATTTGTTTCTAATCATCACATTCCTGTGGTTCATAATATGCCAATGAGAAGCATTTCCTCCAGATAGACATGATGATTACATTATTCGTTTTGACTTTATTCTTGTATGTACAGTTTTTACTGCATTATTAATTCAAATCTTACAAAATGTATTTCACTTAATTTTATATATGATGATAATAATGAGGATTAAATTTATGATATTCGAATAGTAGCTTTTGATTGACTTTTCATTAACTGATCCTTTTCTTTTCAATGGAATTCTATTCACCACTCCACGCTTATTCCTTCTCTTCTTATTTATCCAGATCCTAAAGGATTGAAAGTCTGTAGTAGGTTCCAACCAACATTAGTAAATTGAAAATAAAATAATATTTTTATTTTTTTTTTTTTTGTTTACACCTTCATCGGAAATATTTTTTATCATATATTATAACATAACATTATTTGGTATTTTTTGCAAATTATTAATATTAGAAATAACATTTTGATATAACTTTATTTCCTTTTTACTGTTTTATTTTTATTTGCTGATTTTTTTGTATTTTTATTTCTACTTTAAGGCACTAAAGCTGAATTTTAATTTTCTGCAACGATATTAAGAAGGAATTCTTTACAGAAAAAATAAAGACTATTAACAAAATAAATCTGTACTGCTATAACATGCAGGGTGTAGTACTTTGTAATCAAATACTGTTACTAGACCAACGGTTGGGTGAGGAGGTGATTTGGCTCACGCTCCACTACCAGTGTTTTCAGTTAAGGGTACTCACTTAATGTGGCTGGCTGGTCGCCGGAGGGTTCGCGAACCCACAGGAATGAATCACGCTACAGTAAAATAATAAATAAATATTTGTCAAATCTAGATATAAAGTACCTACTGACTGCCCTACAGTTTCATTTAATGATGTTACTCTTACCCCTGTCGAACAGATCCGCTATATTAGGACTATATTTGGACAGACGATTAACCTGGAATCCTCACACCAGACTGAAAAGACAGGATAGTGCACGTCGATTTGGACTATTACAGCACTTACTAGACAAACGGTCTAAACTTCCAACACATTACAAGAGACTGATCTACATGACTGTAATAAGACCAATCTGGACATATGGAGTTGAGCTTTGGGGCTCCACTAAACCTTCGAATTCCTCTCGTATTCAATCCTTACAATCCGAAATCCTTCGTAAAATCCTCAATGCTCCTTACTTTGTCACCAATAAAATCATACATAAAGACCTTAATGTTCCCTATGTAACCGATCTAGCCCAAACCAGATATCACTCCTTCCATTATAAACTCTCTAATCATTCAAACCCCCTAGTTTCTAATCTTACATCCTCTTCCATTCCTGACAATCCTCCGAGGCGCCTAAAAAAGAAGGTGGCCACGAGACCAGCTAATGTAAAATGTCATTAGAGTGCTACCAATAGGTAGTTTCTCTACACGCCTGTAACACTTATTCTAGAATACAATACAATTATAATGTACAGTTGTAAATAGCAATAAATAAATATTTAAAAAAAAATATTAAGCCGGATCCTTGGAGTTAACAGCACAGTTCCTTACCACTCAGCCACTCCGTTCCTCAAATAAAGACTTGTCAAAAAAACTAAAAACAGACAATGGAAAATTTTGTAAAATTTCCGCAATCTGAAATGTTTTGGTAACCATTACGATATGAACGCGATCTTGACCATCTATTTCACAACAGCTGGCCGGAGAGTAAAAATAACAAGTTTATGAAGTTACAGTGGCATGATTTAGCAAACAATAAAAATTGTTATTTAGCATGATTAATGTTCGTTTTCCTTATGAAATAAGATCTGAGAATTAACAACTTAACAATAATTGAATGTTTAAGGATTCATAAAGTTCATTTTACCGTTTTCGAGGTTGTAGCATTATTGTCATGGCATCTTTTAGCCTGCGACAATCTTATTTGCAGATTTCGCTTTCAAATTTAGCGTAATAATGTTTTAGCTTAGATATAACCTAAGAATTTTTTAGGATGAGTGTTATTTGATAATTCCCTTTATTTAAGAATCCCCCTTAATAATCCTGACTAATAGGAAGGTGATGTAGACAGAGTGAAGCACTCAGCTGATTGTGCTGCTAGAGGAACCTTTAATGTAGCCCTTAGTGATAAGGTCTAATCACCTCTATGACGCATGGTCATCTGGCTTAATAGGCTTTATTTAGGGCTAATAATACCTTGAGAAGGGAGGGTGTATACCGGGCGATATCGTAGAGTACGATGCCTGAATCGAAGCCAATACCTGAGGAATTCTTCCATCTCAGCCACTGCATTCTTTGCAACAGGTCAGGCCCAGATTTCGGGGACTGTTTGGTAATAATGGTTTTAAGATATAATTTTTGTTATTTTTTTCGTAAATTGATGAATTCTGATCAAAGGTCGTAGATTTATTAATAATATAACTGGGATACCGTAATAATAATACAATAAAAAAAACAAAAATAATAATTTTTTTATTTGATTATTTAGTAAGAAACCATTATTTTAATATCTCAATATTTTTCAAAATGCTTCAATTTACTTTTGGTTTATCAAGAAATTAACAGTTATTTTGTATTTTAATTAATATATTTTGTAAATTAAATTTTTTTTTGTTTAGTTAAAAAATGTTTATAGATTGTGTTTTAAGTTGGTTATATATGAAATCGTTTTAATTAAATTAAAACTCCAGGGTCCACCCAGCCTCACAAATGGGTACCCTTTATTGGGTAAAAATCTGGCGTTCGAAATCTCCTCCTTCCACAACCGTTGGTATAGAAAGATTAAAGTAAATAATTGTACATAATGAATATAGATAAAAATAAAGTAATGAAAGAAGTGTGAAATAAAACGTATATATAGGTACTTAAATATGTGAGGAAAAGAACATAATTAATGAACTAAAAATATAAAGTCATAATTTGATTTATTAATAATAATTTCAAAATTAAAGTTATGGAAATAAAATATATGTAATTAATGTAATATTTAAGTTTAAAAAAATAGAAATAAAGAAATAAAATTAATTTTAATTTTAATTTTTTTAGTTAATTATTCTTTACCTTTCCTGTATTCTTTTCTTTTTTATTTCTTTTTTCTTCAAGTCCAACCTCCCTTTATCTATCTAGAAAATGACACAGATAAAGATTGAATAAGTAAAAATAAAGCAATCTTTGCCTAATATTTAAATTGAAAATTTTAATGTATAACTTATGAATTTATTTAATTAACATTTTGTTAGAAAACCTTGGTTATAAATGTAATTAGAGTAAAGAAAAAAAAATTAAATGAAAAATACTTGAAGATCTTTTTTTCTATTTAATAAGATGTCAATTGATCTCATGAGGTTTAATTTGAAACGAAAGCTAAGATATTTTTATACGCGAGTTAATAACAGATATTATTTCCTATTAATTGTAAATGTTTTATTATTTCCTCACTATTTCTATTTTAGGGGTATGTAATTACCTATATTACATTAATTGAGAATATATTTTATTGTTAGTTTGATGATGAATCTACATCGGGATGAGCCGTTCAAAAAATATGAGTATATTTTATTTTATTTATATGTTGACATATTACTTTTCTTTTTATAGTATATGGTCAGTTGGCATTATTTATCTTCATTACTGATCTTGAGATATTTTTACTAAAGCAAAAACAAGGTAATAGACTATTGACAAATATCGGAATATCGAAGCTGATAGAAGCTATCAAAGAGGCGGTCCCAACAATGGAGGTTCAGTGGTCTCTACATTAGGGCGGACGCTCCAACTATACTCTTAACTATCTCTGAAGTCAACTAAACACTAGCATCTTTTTAGTTTATAGCTCCATTACGTTGTAATAAATATTGAATATATGAATTAGTAATATTAAATGAACCAATTACATCACAGTTCCTGAGGTGCCCATTATACTAGCCACATCGCGTCTATTGTATCTATTGTATAGCAATAGGATCTATTGTATAGCATGTATTGATACATCCTATCATATCAATAATTATAATACGTTAACAGAAAAAATGATTAGGAACTGCGTTAAGGTATTAGTTATTGTGGGATTTGATTGATAATTTTGAAAATCATAGATTATTCTATCAAAACATAAATAGAAGGTTAAAAAAAATTGAATATATATATAAAAATCAAAATTTCGCCAACGCTCATTTAATGCAATAGGTATTTTTATAAACCAATAATAATAATAAATACATTTATTTTACCCTGATTTTTTATTACTTTAATGAAAGTTGTATAGATTTTTTTTTATTATATCTTTATTGAAATTTACAACTATACATAATGATACATCCTGTAAATTTGATGTAAGTTTATAATAGAGTAATACAGGCGTGTATATAAACTATCCATTGGTAGCACTCTAATAACATTTTTACAGTAGAAGGCCTCTTGGCCATCTTCTTTTCAGGCCCAAAGCTCAACTCCGTATGTCAAGATTGGCCTTCTTACAGGCATGTAGATCGGCTTTTTGTTACGGATTGGAAGTTTATTCCGTTTGTCTAGTAAATGTAATAATCGGAACCGACGTGTAGTTTCCTCTCTGTTCAATCTTGTGTGAGGATTCCAGGATAGTCGTTTGCAGCCCAAGGTTGTTGCGGATCTGTTTGACAGGGGTAAGAGTAATATTATTAAAGGATGCTGTAGGGCAGTTGGTAGGTTTACCGCGAGGGGTAAATTCTGATGATATAGTTACTTGGCTAAATTGATGGTTGTTTCAAAACATTTAAAAAAATTAATTTTTCGTTCGAAGCATGATATCCTTAAAACACCCTACTACAATGAAAAACATAATAGAACATCATTTAAAGTACAAATGTGGGCCCTCATTGTGCTGTTTACGTTCACTAGTTCCCGAGATAAAGTTTTTCAAAACCAATATTTTTTCCAATTAACTAAAAATAATTATTTTGTGATTTTTATTTTGGGAAATATCATATTAAACTACTACTCAAGGAAACGACGTACAAATTTCTCTCAATTGAAGAGTAGTAGTAGAAGTACCATAGTATTCACCAAAATGAATTCTCAAATGTTGATTTCTCGTTGTTCGGGAAAAAAAAATTTGGGGAATGAAAAACTATATCTCAAGAACTATTAGATTTACCGAAGCCTATTAGCACTCGAATTCGATAACTTTTATCTTCGTTAAATAGATTTTTTGTTATTTGGAAAAAATGTTACCTTTTGATAACAGTATCTCGGTAAAGAGACCATATTTCCGAAAATTTACTCTTGTTTAAATAATGTGCTATGCAGGTTTTTTTTTCTGTTTTAGGTACCTTCAGGATATGGAGTTCTGAAAAATTTAGGTTTAAGAAAATAAACTTCTTGGACATGTACCTTAATTACTTCAAAATTTACTTTTTAATAACATTTTATGTATCCTTGGTATACTCTAGGTAAAAATTGAGCTTTTTTCTAAAAGAAATTTTTCTTTACTGAAAAATAAGCCATTTTTTATTTCTCCTAACGATGATAAACAATAATCTATTTTGACTATTACCTACTTACTAGTATACAGTTTTTACTTTATTAAAGTAACCAAGAACTGGGGAGTATTGACTTATTTTTTCTCCTCTTATTCTAAAAGAATCAGATTAACTACTGGTACTGTTACTTGCAATTACAATACAAGTCCGGCAAGTGGGCCTAGTAGGTCCGGGTGGGAGTGTCAAGATTCATTCTTCGGAACCGCCGAAAAATGAATGTTTAACTGCCCCAGGTGGGAATCGAATCCACAACGTTCCGAACCAAGCGCACTGGGACCTGCGCCCCAACCCGCACGTCCCTCACGTCCCTATCAGATTAACTAACTTGACTTTCTATAATAATTAATAAAGGTACCAACATAGTAAAAGAAAACTATTGATAACCAACGTTTCGCCCCACTGTGCTGGGCTTTATCAGGGCTAAATGAAAAGATACAAACATTTTAGAATTAACAAATCATTTCAAAACAATTATTATGTTTATAAAGTATATAAAAAAAAAATTAATAATAACAATATAAGGAAGTATATACATAAATAACAATATATAAGTATATTAATATTTTTTTTTTTATACATACTTTATACATTTTTTTATACATAACAATTGTTTTGAAATGCTTTTATTTTAATGTTTTGTTAATTCTAAAATAGGGCCGCCCATAGCTCAGTGGTTAAGACACAGTCTCACCAATTTGATGTCTATTGGCGGTGCCGGTTCGAATCCGGCCTGGGGCGTTGACTTTTTTCATTGAGTGGCGGTCCCACAAAATGAAGAACTTAGATTGACCCCTAACCATGGTTAGGCAGTATAGGACTCCAATGGGAGTCTTGGCTGAAAAAGAAAAAAAAAAATTCTAAAATATCTGTAACTATTCATTTAGCCCTGAAAAGTGGGGTGAAACGTAGGTTAACCATAAATAGTTTTATATATATAAATAGTTGACCGTATAATTTAAAATATGAAGAAGATGGCCAGAGTTGCGGTCAAAAAAGTACAAAATAGTTTTCAACTATTTATTGTCCGACGTTTCACACCACTTTGTAGGGCTTCATCAGGGCTGTTCAAGACGATAGCTTGAACAGCAAAGCTAAGGCTGCAGCTAAAGCTATTGTCTTGAGGCGAAACGTTGGTTAGCAATAGTTTTCTCTTACTATGATGGTACCTTTATTAATTATCATAGAAAGTCTAGTTAGTTAATCTGATTCTCTTTGAATAAGGACAGAAAAAAATAAGTTAATACGCTCCAGTTCTTGGTTACATTAATAAAGTAAAAAATGAATACAGTTAATTGTCAAAATAGATTATTGCACATCACCTTGACCATCTTCTACCATCTTGATACCTTTATTTACCGCCACTCAGACTATCTTCCTACAATATACGTCATACGGTCAACTATCTTCTTCCAACTTGACTTTCCTTTAATAAATGTTCAGTTTCTCTCCTGATACGCTTTCGTAAGTATATTACATGACTAAGATACTCTGAATATATTTATATATTCGGAAACTGTCGGGTTGGGGTTTTACCGCAAAAAGGGATCACAGCTAGGAGTAAATACTGCTATTGAAAAAGTTGTAAGGGCCGCTGAGAGGCTTGCGGGCTGGCCACAGTCCCTTAAATATTGTATCAGTCAATCTGAGTTGTATAGGCCCTTATATTGGGGGCCCTTTCATTCTTTAGTCTCTTTTATACATCTTTTATCAAAAGGCTTCTTTAGGAGATGCTATTTTCCAAGGTGCTGTAGAAGAATACTGCACTGCATATATTATTATATGACAGAACATAAAATATTAATTTACGATCACAGGCTCCTTGGCATTTTACCGAGCAAGTTATTCGAACGAAGGTCATCTTTAAATTCCAGAGGATTAACAGTAGTTGTAAGTCTGTATTTGAAGTATAAGTCGGAATTGCGCCCGTACAAAATTTCAGATTAGATATTTCTACGACACTTAAATAGACCCTTGGAAGTCCCCTTAGTTCGAATAATCATGTTTCGAAAAATGTGAGCACGTGAACAGTCTAGCTCTAGAAGGAAATTCGTAAGAAACTGAAATAACATGTTTAAGTAGGAGAGGGGGGTATATTCATGAAATGTTACATCAACTTTTTCTGCTTACTGTTCGTGCCATCTTATAGTGCTTTATTTGCACAAAACATTAAATAAGCTTTGTTGAAAGATTTATATTCTAACTCATTTAAATTATTTTCTGATTTTAATAGTCCTTAATTTAAAAAAAAAATATTATTTTTACATTGTTAAAAAACTGTGTAACGTTTGTTCCACCATAAAGTGTGTTTTGTTTTTCATTTAGTTTTATTTCAATGAGTCATATCTAAAATTAACAAAAAACTGTTCCCTCCGTCTCTAAAAATATGATTTTTTAAAACTCTATCTAAAGTCTAGCTAATAAAAGGCTTGGTTTAATTTTCTTTGTAGTTACCATGTTTGTTTTTAAACGTGTTCTTTACTTTTCATGTTATTCTCATATGAAGATTTATTAATAATGCACGATGAAAAAAGAAAAATTAGTGTTTGCAGGTTAAGTAAACATTCCTGAAATATACCGACTGGGAAAACATGTAGAGATCAAAGAAGGCCATGACTCCAGTATTTTTAGTACTACTGCCTCTTGAATTGGCTCTCGGTCTGTGAGAGCAATAAAATTTTAATAACTCTGGGTGTGCTCTTAAACTTCGAAGGGGAATTATTATTAATATTTGACTGAGTGCTAAGCACTTTATAATGAAGCAGAATTCTGTTGAAGCCCTTAATGAAAACTGTTTTTTTTTTTTCAAGAGAAAGAAAGAAACTCGGTGGCGAAAGGAGAAATAATTAACGAAAGGAAAAAAAGAAAAAGAATTTGGAAACCTATTAAGAAGAACAGGACTCGGTAAATGTACTAAATTAATAAATGATCATGAAAAGGTGTCATCATTTCTTTTTAACGATCTCTTCAATCACAAGTAATTTTTTTTTTATAAAGAAGACTTTACAGTATCTGAAGTCGTGTTAATTGGTTTATTGTTCTTAATAATGAACTTATATTTTTATCTTCGATTTAAATATATATATATAGGTCCTTCTCAACAAACTTGTCAAATTGACGTTTCTAGCAAGATGTTTTTTAAGAAGAAATAAATTGTTGTATAGTGATTACAATGTATTTACTAAATAGTAGACACTATGGTGGTAGAATTAACATATACTCAAATCGGTGTAATTAAACAGAATTTAACACTCCATATTTGTAACTATCTGTAAAAACTGTAGTTACAACTATGGTGTAGCAGTAACCACCACTAATGTTGGAACATGCCAATCCTTTTTCCAAATTTTTTTTAGCTTCTACTCTTGCCAGTCTCTTGTAAGCACAATTTTTTTTTTATTCAATGTTATATTATTTTATTTTATTTATTTGTTGATATTTACAACTGTATAAAAAATACAACCAGTAAATTTGATCATAATGACATAATGATATGATACGGGATGTAGAGAAACTACCCAGTAGTAGAACTCTAAAAACAGTTTACAATATAAGGTCACGAGGCCATCTTCTTTTCAGGCGCCTCGGAGGATTGCCAGGAATGGAAGAGGAAGCAAGGTTAGAAACTAGTGGGTTTGGGTGGTTAGGGAGTTTATTATGGAAGGAATAATATCGGGTTCGGGCTAGATCGGTTACATAAGGAACATTTAGGTCTTTATGGATGGTTTTATTAGTAACAAAATAAGGAGCATTGAGGATTTTACGAAGGATTTTGGATTGTAAAGATTGGATACGAGAGGAATTCGAAGGTTTAGTGGAGCCCCAAACCTCAACTCCGTATGTCCAGATGGGCCTTATTATTGTCATGTAGATCAGTCTTTTGTAATGAGTTGGAAGTAATTCAATGTTAAACAGTTTAAAAAGTACGTTATCATCTGCACATGAAATTTTTAGACCGATATTTGTTTATAAGATGTCTCAGAAAACTCGATTTAATTGGTATAATCCAGGGAACCCCTAATTATTTTGACAAAAAAAAAAGAAATGCTTGTGCACAATTTATTATGAGACCTCAGAAATCGAAATCAATACTCCTCAAATGACCAAAATGCTTCAAACATGAAAACTAAAATTAGTTTTCATTTACGTAAAAGCGACAGAAAAAAACATTAAAATACCGGTAATTGAAATCGGTTTCGTTATTGAGTGAATCATATAACCTTATATATACTAAAATGTCTAGAAGATATAAAGCAGGAATACATCTAACATTTTTCGGAATTTGCATGAAGAGCGACGACAACTGGCAAAAGTGCAATATGTCCCTTCTTTGACTTAAATATTTATTTATGAGATAGCTGTAGCTTTTTTTTTCAGATTTAAAACGAAGTTAATACTAACTGCCCGGGACAATTAAGACAATAGTACAAGAGCCCAAGAGGAGAAAAAATACTTTATATATATCCAGACCAATTTTTAATTACTTTAATGAAAACTATGAATGCTTACTAGTCGAAATTGATGAGTCTAACAAGTATAAGTAGAGAGAATAAAAAAAGGCCGCTATTCCAATTTTTCATTCAGAGCTGTATATCGTTAAAACTACCAGCAACACTATACAACCTAAGAGAACATCATTTAAAGTAGAGTAAATGTGCTATGATATGAGCCTTAATAAAGCTATTTACATTCAATAGTTCCGAGACAAAGCTTTTCAAATAGCAACACCATAAAAAATTTACTAAAAACTCAGTAATGAGTGAATTTATTTTGAGATATCTATATCTCAGGAATCATAAGACCTACAAATGTCTGCTAGAACTCAAATTATTATATGAGAATAGGTAACTTAAAACTTATATTACTTTTATGTTAAAACACTTTTTTTTTTAAATATCTTTATTTAAATTTACAACTGTATTATATCATATATTCAGTAAATTTGATCTTAGTTAAAATGGTGTTTTACAGGCGTATAGAGAAACTATCCATTGGTAGCACTCTAATGACTCTCGTGGCCATCTTCTTTTCAGGTGCCTCGGAGGATTGTCAAGAATGGAAGAGGATGCAAGGTTCGAAACTAGGGGGTTTGAGTAATTAGGGAGTTTATCATGGAAAGAGTCTTTATGTATGATTTTATTTGTAACAAAGTAAGGAGTATTAAGGATTTTGGATTGTAAGGATTGAATACAAGAGGAATTCGAAGGTGGAGCCCCAAAGCTCAACTCCATATGTCCAGTTTGGCCTTATTACAGTCATGTAAATCAGTCTTTTGTGATGAGTTGGAAGGTTATACCGTTTGTCTAGTAAGTGCTGTAATAGTCAAAATCGACGTGCAGTTTCCTGTTTTTTCAGTCTTGTGTGAGAATTCCAGGTTAATCGTTTGTCCAAATGTAGTCCAAGGTAGCGGATCTGTTAGACAGGAGTAAGAGTAACATCATTAAATGAAACTGTAGGGCAGTCGGTAGATTTACGACGAAGGGTAAAGGTTATTTCATGGAATTTGTTGGGAATTTATCTTAATCTTCCAATTACGACAACATTCTTCGAGGGCTATGCTATGGGATTTGAGAGTTTGGGATACAATTAATGGGTAATTGTTAACTGCGAGCACATGTTAAAATATAAAATATTTTCTCGTTATCGCCTTAAGGTAGATAATTCATGGGGTATCAGTAATACAAGTTAACATAAATGAGTTGTAATCACTCACTAAGATTTATTGTAAAAGTAAATAATGAGAGTCATTATTATCATTAATCAAATCCCATACCATTTCTGGTATATGGAAACATTGTCCTGTTGGTAACCAACCTATACTAACCAGAGTGGGAAGGATAATAAACTCTAACCCGTTTAATCCGGAATCGAACAGATGCCGCAGCCCTCAACTCACTCAGCATCCACGACCTCTAACATTAATCAAAATACACGAGTTGTAACAAAATTAAATTTAAAAAAAAAACAAACAGAAAAAAGACTTATTTTTCTGCTTTGGAGTTCAAGTAGAGTTGTTATTCAAACGATACAAACATGTTGGGATTTTCTGTTAAATAGCCGTACTTTTAGAAGCTTCAAGCTGTAGTATTTTTGCCATAATCTGGTGAGGTATTCACGTGCCATAATGCAGTGGCGTAGTGTTGTAAGGGCGAAAGTGATGGCCTGTCACGGGCGCTACTTTTAGAGAGCGGGAATGCTTACAATAAATAATAATAATATCTTGTGAAACTTAAATATTATTATTCTTGCCAAAAAAGTTCTTTAGAATTACTGTAATTTTAGTATTTGAACTTGCAATACCTTAATAAGGGGGTGGCAAAATTTTGCATCGCTCCAATACATAAAAATATTAATATTTATTTTAATTTTTAATTTTTTTTTTTTAATAATCACTGGAATACTCGATTTATACAATCTCTTCCAACAGCTTACTCTAAACATTTTATATATTACCTAGTATGTATAAACAATATATTTGTTATTATTCTTGTTTTTCTTTGTAGAAAGTTGATTATATTATTCGGTTAAATTTTTGAGGTGAGGAAAACTTCTAATCAGAATACAAAATATTCTATATTTTGTGCTTGTACACCTTTTGGGAAATTATCCCATATTCGTGTATTGTATCCTTGTCATTTTTATCAACTTCCATTTTGAAATCTTGTCATCTATAAACATATAGTTTAAAAATTATTTATAACTTTTACAATAAATAGTTTTTCGGTGGCGTCTCCTTTGTGATGATCACATTCTTGTTTTAGGACGAGATTGCAAGATGATTATATAAGAATAATTAAATTAATTTATTCTTAACGGGATACATTATGCTCAAAGCTTTATTAATAAATCATGATGAGGTTGTATACTGAGGATTAGTGGTTGCCACTCAGACGAATGGTATCCGACATGTGAATGGCCTGCAAGCTCTGGATTGGACTGGTATCGGTTTACCTCAGACCATTGAATTCCGCAGCAATCAAGCTGTGTCTATGTATGACAAATTGATAATAATTTAATCTAATTAGTAAATATAGAAAGATAGATCAAATAAATAATAGAAATTTTATTGGAATATTTAAATCGAATGATGAAACATGTTTTTGCTGATGTCAGATCGGTATGAATTTAAAATCTAATTAAATTATTTCGAATTTTATTCACACGTGTACGGCTTGGTTATCTTTGTTTAACCGTATTCTTGGCTAAAAAAAAAAATATATCCCTTATTATTAGTCTTAAGTTGGTTTGTTCTGTTGTTTTGAAAGGGCGTTTAACAGCCTGGTCAATGCCCGTTGGTTGTTTGTTTTGGTAAGGCATAGTTGTTCCATAATCGTAGCTTTGGTATGGTGTACTGATCCGCACCAGTGGGACTTATTTTCGTGAGATTTGGAATACTATCTTGCTTTGTAATTATTATTATAATTTGTTTAATAGCCGTAACGATAATTGGGAAAGGATGATGAAAAGCAGAAAAGTAACTATTCTAATTTTTAAAATAAGGCAAGATTAATAGATTATTATAATTATTAATGGCTGATTAATAAGTTAGTATTATGGATGAATTTAATGACTCTTTCTATTACGGATTCGTCGTTTCTCAACGCCATTGGAACATTTTTTGGTATCTCAAACTGGTTCAGAGTTAATTTGTAGTGATGGCATTCTTCAAAAATGTGTTTGACGGTCAGATTACCTTGTCTTAAATTTGAATTATCAATTAAATTTTGTCATTTTACGGCTTCAGGATTTTCGCTAGTTCTCTTGGACGGAGATGAGGATCAATTTGTTCCTACAATTAAATGCTTCTTCTTATTCTTTCGTTATTTTTTTCTTTTCTGACTTTTGTATAGGTTTCGGTAAAACTTATCCTACTTCGTCACTTTTCATTCTAGCCCTGGACATTATCTCAAACAAACAATAAAGGATCGCATGCTATTCAACTATAAAATGGAGCGCTTAGACCAGACGGGAAGGTAACTCCTCTAAAAGGGTAGTTATAGAAGAACACCTGAGGCAAAGAGATTCCCGATAAGAGACGGACAAGCATTAGTTGAGCCATGAGATCCGTCAGCTGCTCTCTATGGAGTAACATCAGAGCTGTCTGCTATTGCACTGTTTGTTCCTAACTTCTCTCTCATTTTACTCTAAATCCAAAATGTTACTAAGAAATGATCTCGTTGTATGCATCAGCTATATCTCCGCCCGATTATGAACATCTTATATTTGTTCTGGTGGATACTTATTTTGAATTCCATGAGTTCAGCACTGCTTCCTATTACAAAAGCTCCTCTACTAGAATTATATTTTATCTACAAGGAAAAACAGCTGATACTTGAAAGGAATTGATATAATTCTGAGATACTAAACGCTTAGAAAAATCTAAGCGTACAAAATGCGTTTTGTTTGTCGTCATCTTTGTTTTTCATAAATTGTAAAAATAAATCTCGTATGTATCGATTTACTGAAATTTTATAATAATATGCATATTATTATTCTTGTATAGTACATACAAGAATATTTCCTTGAATCTTTACCATCTCGCTCTTTCGAGAAAATACGAGAGAGAACGGAATAAGAAATGAAAGTGAATGTATTTGACGAAGCCAATAACAGATTGTTACTAAACTATAAACGAGAGGAAGGGGTTAGAAGTTGAGAAAGAGCGATTAACGGTTCTTACCTGTAAAACTTTCAATTCCTCACCATGTGGGGGTGCTTAAAGCTCACCTCTACCTTAACTTCACAACATCAAAGTACCTTCTTAACATCTTAAGCATATAGGCGGGGAATAATAAACATGTTAAATTAATAAAATTATGTTTTCTCTACATTTCTCCTGACAGCTCTTATAGGTAAATAATTAATTCGTTATAATTTTAAATTCGTATTTATTTACCTCTGTAAATAACAATAAGTGAAATAACAAAACAAGAAAAATAAAAGTAACAAAAAAGAAAAATCTTAGTGCAAAAAAGAAAAAATAATTCCTATAATTTTGAAATGCACTTCATTATTAATATAATTATATATTATATTTTTAAATATTTAAGTAGACATCATAATGAACGTAATTAAATAGCATATTCTTAAATATATAATTTGGGATAATAAAAAACATAATTAAATAACATATTCTTAAATATGTTATTGAAACTAATCCAAAAAAATATGGAAGATGGAGAAGATACCAGAGTGAGAAAGATCACGCTAGATCAGATCTTTGTCCTGAAACAGATGCTAGAAAAACGTGAGAAGTAGATCAAGATGTGCACGCATTACTTGTCAATTTCAAAGCAGCCTGTGATTGCGGAGCCAGAAACTAACAGCTCTAACAGGTGCCCTAGAAAGCTAAAAGGTTTAGATGGGCAGGACATGTGGCTCGAAGCAATCCATCAGGCCTCTACACAATAATGAATTCCAGTAAAAAAGGAAAGAGACTACATGGGAGGCCAAAAACCAAATGGATATAGGCAGAATCAATAAATATGCGAAAGAGCTGCATACAGCAAACTGGAAAGCAGTAGGCCAAGATAAGCAGGCTGGCTCCTCAGCTTGGCAGAGAACTACAAGGTTTATTGAACCAACGAAAAAAAAATTCTTAATTATATAATTAGATATCATAATTAATATTATTTAATATAATATTCGTAAATACATAATTAGATATCATACTTGACAACATTTAATATCATATTCTTAAATATGTAATTACACATCCTAATAAACATAATTAAATAGCATATTTAGATATCATAATAAATAACATTAAATATCATATTCTTAAATATATAATCAAATATAATAAAAATTGTATTCTAAACAAGTACAACCAATAGTTTCAAGATACAACCTGGCCGAGAAAATAACTCAAATGTTCAAATATATTAATTATTCTTTTTAGATTACTAAAATATGTTTTGATATGCTATAACATTTAATGAAATTACTGGACAGATTTTCGACATCTCCCATCTCTGCGGGAAGTTGAACTAAACATCCCTTATTTAAGGAACAATTAGATTTAAGTAATGGATCATTTCTTAAAAAATATTTTATATCGAAGGGGAATCATACTTATAAATAAGTTAATATGAAATAAATACAAATAAATTACTTGTTTTATTTTTCTTTAAAATTTACAAAATAAATAAGAAGGCTAAATAATAATCTTGGATCCTGATACAATCAATAACTATTTCCTAGATAACCTCCACTCCCTACTTAACCTCTCAGTCAGTAACTCCTCAAAATCTGACGCCACATAATCCACCTACCTACGTCTCGGCCATTCTCTGATCTCCAAAATTCTAATAAAAATGTAAAAAAAATATATTAATTAAACGAAGAACCAGAGCACATTACTTTTTTTTTATAGAAATAGTCTGAAATTCTAGTTTGAATTGGCTAAAATTAAATTCATCTGCTATTTTATATTTATTAATTTATAATTATTTTTTTCTTCAAATCGCTTTTGTTGAGAGATTCATTATAGTTACTTTCTTTTCTGAAGTTATCAGGATATGATTCCTTTTCACCAGTACACTTTAAATTCATTAAAAAAGTTCAACACTGACAATGGTTTTAATAACACAAAAGTAAATTTAAAATTAATTGGAGTGCAGGAGTTAAGTTAGTAGCAGGGTAACTTAGATCGTCTTGTGCTAACAAAAGCTTTCTCTTAAAGTTAGAAATTTCATTTGATAACAAGATTAATATGATTATGATTCTTCAAAACTTAGGGACTTTTCAATACACAGAGCTGCTACAGGGAGGTTCATTAAATTTTAGGGTCGTCTGTTTATTCGTTCGAGTATGATAATTAACTCTGAAGATTCAAAATAATTTAAGAAAAAATCATACTGATATTTAAGAGATATAAGGCTTGGTTTATTTAATTAGTTTATCTTAAAAAAAAGTGTTTTTTTTTCAATTTTATTATGAACAATTTAAAATCATGCATCGTTTTCTAGTAGGATTTATCTTTTAATTATTAATTATCTATCAATATATCAAAATTAGGGGAAAAAATAGATACCTCATTTAACCCAAAATCGTGAAAATGATTGAAGTTATTTTTAAAAAGGTCGAAACGTCACTACTATATATATATATTTTTTTTTTTTTTGGCACGAGTAGCTCATTGGTAAGGCACTGTGCCTCTAACTCCAAGGACCCGGCCTCAAATCATGCAGTGGCAGATAATTATTTTCTGTTTCACTGTTACCGTGAGTAAGCCCTGTGGGTTCAGGAGCCCTCCAATATCCACCCGGCTTCATAAAGTGGGTACCCTTAATTAGATAAAAATCTAGCGATCAAGCGTGATTCTGACCAAATCACCTCCTTGCACGACCATTGGTCTAGTCACAGTACTCCCTTACAAAGTACTGCATCCCTTCATGGGTTTTAGTGGTACAGATTTAATTAAATATGTAAAAAAATGAAATTGTCTGAAAGTAAAATTAATAAATATATTT
>NW_027114477.1:0-2707 GCF_000696795.3 Halyomorpha halys | reverse complement strand
AAAACATAATAATCGGTTTTTAAGTTTGTTTTTTTAATTAGAGAATAGTTTTTAGAAAATAACAACACCAGAACTGGTTTGAGGTGATCTGTTTGTTTTTCTTTCACTCCAAAAATAAAAAATAATATAACAAGTTTGCTAAGCACGAAAGGAGTTTAGCGATTTGCGACTACGTGCTGAGAATACTCTGATACTAAAGTAATACTCAGTTAATCTCAGCAATACAGACGCCCGGGCCGTGTTCGTTCTGTAAGCGAACCCAATTGTTATTCCATTTAAAATATCATCCCCTTTAAACTTTAAGATTGAAACACGTCTGCAAGCTTTTCGATTAAACTTCAAGGCGTTTTTAATTTGTAAGTTGAAAGTTACTGAGAGTACTACCAGTTTCGTGACAAAAACAACATCAGAATTATAAATGGTAACATTCAAGGCAACTAATGACGTTAATTCAACAAAATTTATTGAGGGCCAGGGGAAAATATGTTTTTATCTTCGATGGTTTTTGGTCAATTACTGAATTTTATTTAAACATAGGAAAATTAAAATTTTTCTATTTAAATTTTCAGATATTTAATAGAAAAAATCATACTAACATTTATACCTTTTATTGGTCTTGTGTTTTGTTTTCTTTATGAATTTTGTTGAAAATAAGGGAATTTTGTATTGTATCGGTTATTGAAGAGGGTAGGGGTTGATATCCGTTTAATAACCTCTAGACGTTTTAGAGGTTTATATATGAAGCACTTGGTCTTAAAAAAAAGTTAACTGCCAAAATTAAAACTTTTACAAAGTTAATTTTTTTTTTAATTACAATCTTATGTAATGCTGAATATAATTTAATACCATAATTGTGTTTTAAAATAAAAATTTCCTAAAAATTATAAAATGAGCCTATAGACGCTTTACTCTACCTACAGATCAAACAAGCAGAAATTCGATATTGTTGTTTTGTTTTCTGGACTGATATGAGGATGATATTCACTGGGAATTTTTCTTTGTCCAGAGAAACCTTTTAAGTTTATTAAGGTTTGGAGCAACTCCATAGCTACTCCAAATCGGGTTAGAAGTTTGTGTTTGAATTGAGTTGGTGTTTTGGCGATCTCGTCTTTTTCTTCCTACCCCTGCATTTTTTTCCACCGTCAATGAAACAATTAAATCACTTTTCATCTGTTTTTCAAACAAAAATTAGGAGAAAATTACAACCTTAGTAAACCTCTGTTTGTAAGGTTTTTTATCTTTTCTTTAAAGTAAACTTATTCAATATGTGTGGTCAATCTTAATGAAACGAAACATGTTGATAAAACACCAAGTTTATACAAAACACAGTGTAATATGATGTAAAAGTTAAAAATAATTACCTAAAATAAAATAAATAAATAAAAACATAACTGCAAGCGTTTTTCTTTCTAAGCTGATTAGTGTACATAAATCTCCAGTAATAATTTATCTTTATGAGCCATTCTCAAAGGATTTGTATTTAATGACGCTGAAATGTTTAGAAATATTTATTATTCTCTAAACGTTATCGGGTTTCATTTGTAACTGATCTCCTTCTTTTCTCGTTTGTTTTATATTACATCCAGAATTATTTCATTTAAATTTTATGTTAAAATTGTTAACAAACATAAAATATATTTTAGAAAATATTGAATAAGTGATGGTGAGTTATACACTATACTATTGTTTTTCCTAAGCCCCATGGGTGCGGACTATTATTCTTTTTTTTAGTAACCTCCTTCATTAATAAATTTATACTATACATACATACAAATGCATAATAGAAATGACAGATGTATACTCCCATGCTACTGGCATGGGCCATTATTATTTTTTTTTTTTTTTTTTCATACCCTCCTATAATGATGTTATTGAATAGCTGGTACATACATATAGGAGGTATACTATATGTATATCTGGGTGATGATACCTTGGATTGCCTTTTGGCAAATCCAATAAATTATAATTTATTTATTTATTATAATATAATAAAATGAATTGCTTGTTGTGAGAATGAGATAAGTCACAATTTTGAAGACTATTAGTATTTTATGCAATATACTCCTTTATTTTTCACACAATCCTTTTAACTTATATAGGCTAAATTCAAAGTAGGCTAAAAATTCAATTAAAATAGGAATACAATTTTAAAAACTACAAGTAAACCTTGTATTCAGGACAATTTTAACTATAGTTTTACTGCAACTAATGTTTACCCAACTTTGTCTATATTAATATAAGATATGTACTATATAAAATATTAAATAGAAATTGTTGAATTTTTCAAAGCTGTTCAACTGAAAAAATTACATCATGTGACGTAGTCTTGTTCCCAGCTGACATTCTCGGATAGATTATAACTGAAATTATTATTATTATTATTATTATTATATGGCCTAATCCTCTAGGTATTATACGGTCTTAATTCTCGCGCGATGTATTTCCTAATACATCGCGCGTTTATTGACATGGTTTTTTCGCAGGGTGGGTTCGTCACTCCCACGCCTATTTTTTGTGAGTGCCACCCATTGGCTAACGGGCCTCACAAATACCTGGGGAGAGGTTTTGAGTGAGTTTGGTATTATTTTATGCTTGAAACTAGCACGGGTGGGACCGGGACTCGATCTGACAACTTTTGGGTTGGTAGACTGGTACGTTGCAACGCTGCTACCACTGCCTCCTTTACTACTGAAATACAAATATATAT
>NW_027114476.1:2816-3627 GCF_000696795.3 Halyomorpha halys | reverse complement strand
CAAGAGCCATTTTTGAATTATGAATCGAGGCTATTTCTTAAGAGTTCATAGCGCCTGATTGATATAAGTTACCTAATTGTTTCAACAATTTTCTATAATCCTTAATTCTTTAAAGATTTATGGACATGGCCACATATATACATTTTTTTAAATAATTTATTTATTGTTAGTTACAACTGTATAAAAATATATATAACAAGTAAATTTGCTGTAAGTGATATAATGATATGTTACAAACATGTGAAGAATTGACCAATTGATAGAAATCCAATAATATTTCTAGTGGAGAAGATCTCGTAGCCATCGCCTTTTCAGTCGCCTAGGAGGATTATCAGTTAATGAAGGAGAAACAAGATGGTTTGGCTGGTTGAAATAATATGGAAAGAAAAAGAGTTTATTATTCTGGGACTAGGTCTCTTTAGAACAATTATAAACGTAATTTTAATTTTATAATAAAATATATTGGCCAAAAAACAGTGTGGCCACACTTAATTATAACTTATATACAGAGAAGAAAAAAATAAATTAATTAAAAACTGACTAAATAAAAACAAAAAAAAAAAGTAATTACCAAATATCTGTACTATAATAATAATGAATTAGACTGGTGAAGTAAAAAGTAGTTAAATAGAAGGGTTTTAAACGAGGGAAGGGTTGGTACATTACGTATGTTAGAGGAATGGAGTTACAGAGATATGTAGCTCGGGTAAAAAACGCATAGAGCAGCGTTATGCTTTAGATTTATGATACGAAAAGAACATTCTTGAATTATCGATATATGAAGGTTGTAAAACATAATTGTTTTCCACTA
>NW_027114476.1:0-801 GCF_000696795.3 Halyomorpha halys | reverse complement strand
TAATCATGTAGTTCTCGATCTTGAATTTCACTAAATAAAAACACCGGCCAACAGTAACGATCGCGAAAGCCCATCTTCTACACAAGTGTTTAATCCTTTTGATTTCTCCAGTCTTTGAAACCGCAATGCTTTTAGAGGTCCGATCGGTTGACTGAAAACATTCAGAGTGTCTGGAATTGACGGTATCTGAATTACTGTCTCAATCGAGATACACGATGATATAAAAACACACACACACACAAAGTAATAATGTAGCGCAACAGATCAATACTCATCATTGCTTTCTTTTCTTTTTTTTGTGGAAAATAGCATAAAAACTGCTACTCCTACGAACATAAACTAACTAGAAATCAACATTGTCTAAATTGATTCTGGCAAATATTATGAAAACCACTGCTCCTACGAAGATTATGGAAATAAATTACTTCATTCAGGTTTCTCAAAATAAATTCACAAACTACGAATTTTGTTCGAATTATTCGAATATATCAATATTTTGTAAAAATTATTTTGGAAACTATCACAAAAACTACTACTTAAATTTTTTAGAACATAAAAGTCATAACCTAATTTATAGTACATTACACCTGTTTTTAAAAGTGCTAATAGACTGTACGCCCCATGAGAGAATAAAACACTAACTTAATTTTGGCCGAATCTAGTAACGGCTAGTAAAAAAAAGGCTATAAATGAAAGGGAAAAATAGAAAAAAGTTGTATTTTAATTTAGTTATTAAGATATTTTGTGAAGGTTATTTTTTAACACAGTGCATTTACCTAAGCGGGTCGTTAGTGACTTAGT
>NW_027114475.1:2155-3573 GCF_000696795.3 Halyomorpha halys | reverse complement strand
AAGGTTTAGTGGAGCTCCAAAGCTCAACTCCGTATGTCCAGATGGGCCTTATTATTGTCATGTAGATCAGTCTTTTGTAATGAGTTGGAAGCTTAGACCGTTTGTGTAGTAAGTGCTGTAATAGTCGGAATCTGCGAGTAGTTTCCTGTCTTTTCAGTCTTGTGTGAGGATTCCAGGTTAGTCGTTTGTCAAGATGTAGTCCAAGGTAGCGGATCTGTTCTACAGGGATAAGTCATTTCTAATATAGAGTTACCCAAATGTGATGATCATATGTACCTCAACTGTACCCCTTATATAATAACAATTAATTTAATTATCTAGTTCAATATTAAATTTCCACATCTGCACTGTATTTATATTAATTTATTTTTATTATCTAAATAGTTTTAATTCTTGTTATCTATTTTATTAAATAATTAGTTGCCATCTCTAACCAAATGTTCTAATTGCATAATTTTAGTTATTGTATTTTATACTTAATTTGTTCTTTGCTTTTTTTTTTTTTATCTTCTCACTTAATTTTTATCTTCCTTTGATCGAGTCTGGCATCCAGGTCTGCTTTATAAACTTCGTCAATTCCTACCCCTAACATATTTCCTTATATATTCCATATTCCTTCGCTCCCACCTCACTGATAGAACCTTTAAAGTAAATCATAACCTAGCCTACTCATCTCTCTTTTCTCAGTCCGCCGGTGTTCCTCAAGGTAGTATCTTAGGTCCCATTCTTTATATGGTTTATACAGCTGACATCCCAACCCACCCTAACACAGTCCTAACAACTTACGCTGATGACACATGTATACTTTCTGTAAACAATGCCCCAACTAATGCATCACAAACACTACAGGCACACATAATTTCTATTGAAGAATGGTGTAAAAACTGGAGAATAATAGAAAATAAATCCTGACAAATCCCACCAATTCACTTTTGCTCTCCGTCGTAAACCTCTGCCCTCCTGTCCTACAGTATCCTTTCTAAATACACCACTAATGCCTGTCGAACAGATTCGATACTTAGGACTCCATTTTGACAAGAGACTTACTTGGAATCCCAACACAAGACTGAAACGACAAGAAACTGCTCGTAGATTCCGATTGCTACAATACTTACTTGACAACACTCTGGGGCTCCACCAAACCATTAAATTCTTCCCGTATCCAATAGTTACAATCTAAAATCCTACGTAAAATCCTAGATGCTCCTCATTACGTCACAAATAAACTCATTCACAAAGACCTTAACATCCCATCCGTTGCAGATTTGACCCAAAACAGATATGAGTCTTTTCATTCCAAATTCATTAATTCTTAATCTTCCATCCTTAACAATCCCTGATAATCCTCCGAGGCGTTTGAAAAGAAGATGGCCACGGGACCTTCTAATTTAAATTAATGTTTGAAGTACCACCAATGG
>NW_027114475.1:0-300 GCF_000696795.3 Halyomorpha halys | reverse complement strand
CAAAAATGATAGTTTGGGACGAGGGACCAGAATCAAATTAACCAGTTGCAGGCCCTTCATAGACATGTATAATTTATCACATCCTCTCAGGCCCTGAGGAGGGGGAAGCCTGCCTCGGGAGTCTTCGGACATCGATAACCAATCAGAGAAGAGATTTGAAAATAAGGTAAGGCCCTAAAAGAGAAGTGGGAGATACAGAGAATACAGAAAATACAGAGAGGGAATTTACAAGAGAAGAACAAGACTCGACAGGAAGGGCTAGACAGAGGCAGACTCTACAGGAAGGCTTGGACGGGGAAG
>NW_027114474.1:0-1134 GCF_000696795.3 Halyomorpha halys | reverse complement strand
TATTCATAATTCTTTGCATTATATAACTTCATTTTCATTTTATTTCCTTAATTATGTTATTTTACCTACTTCTTCAATTACCTATGTATACATTTTATTTTCCACTTCTCCCATCACTTCATTTTATTAATTCTATTCTGTAAAATTATTCATTATTTGTCATTCTGCTTATATTTTCTTTCTTCATTTTCATTTTTTATACTTATTGGTTGTTATCTTGTTCTGTTCTTAGCCCTGATGAAGGCTAGAAATTCTAGCCGAAATGTTGGCACAATTAATTAAGTTACTTTAACGTTTCATTTTGACCCCCAACCATCTTCTCGTACAATTCATCCACGGTTAACTATCTCTCATAATTTCAAAATTTTTCTTTTAAATTATTTACTTGTTAAGAATATGTTTTTAAAGCGTATAAATATTTTTCTTTTTTTAAAAATTGTTATTTATGTTTATAAGTTAAAATAGCACTCAGGGTTCTGAAAATCAATATTTTTGTATTGTCTACATATTCTTAACTATTTAAATATAACCATTTTTATATATGTTTAAAAACAACGAAAGTTCCTGGTTAAATAGAAACGTTCCAAAATCTGGTGTTACTAGAATGAGAGATAGAAGTTAGAGTTGGTAGCCCTCGAATGTGGTTTGGTTGTGGGCAAGGTCCATTGGGCATCGGGTTATTTCCTTTGCCAAATACGTATAGTTTGCTAAGTTGGAAAGCTATATAGCATACATCCATTGTATAAAGTATTGAATTAAGTTATAAAAACAATAATGCAATATTAATATTCGGAATACATGTATCTCTGCATAGATTGTTTCTTATGCAGGAAAATGAATGTATTGATTATTCCGGCGCAAATATGTATAGTTTATTGAGTCTAATAGCAATATAGCATAGGTCCATTGTTAAATCATTGATTTAAGATTAAAAAAAAACAATAAAATAATAAATATATATAATTCTTAACAGATATCATACCAAACGTGGATAAATTGAGATATTGATTATTCCGGAATAAATATTTCATAATATTGTAGTATGTATACATTGTTGAAATATTGAATTAATCTAGAAAAACAATGTTATCATACTTATATTCACATATATATAAATCTATGCACATATCTTAC
>NW_027114473.1:178755-180711 GCF_000696795.3 Halyomorpha halys | reverse complement strand
GATTTTGGATTGTAACGATTGGATGCGGGAAGAATTTGATGGTTTGGTGGAGCCCCAGAGCTCAATTCCATATGTCCAAATTGGTCTGATTATTGTAGTTACTAATTTTTTGTAATGAATGGGAAGTTTAGAGCGTTTGTCAAGTAAGTGTTGTAGCAATCGGAATCTACGAGCAGTTTCTTGTCGTTTGATTCTTGTGTGTGGATTACAAGTAAGTCTCTTGTCAAGATGGAGTCTAAGTATCGAATCTGTTCAACAGGTGTTAGAAAATTTAACTTAAATTTGAGGCTTTACGTTTTATTTAGAACCCAAAAATTACAAAACAATCTTATAATATAGTCACAGGTTACACCACGAAATCTTTGCAACTCGAAGTTACTATCTGCCATTTTGTTTCAAAATGGCGACCGCTTAGAGATTTTATATATATGCACGGGCATTAGCTCTAGATTATTCATATTTTTATTTATTTATTTTAGTAGGTGTACCTGTCGATTTGTGTGTTTTAACTTATTTATTCATGAAATTATTTTATTTTTATTATTATTATTTTTTTACTTATGTATCCAATCAAGTATTTCTTTTAACCAACTTTTTATTACATTTTCCTTTAAATCTATGTATTAGTTCCGTTTTGGTAAAATGTATTTATTTGTTTGTTTTACTGTAAACTGGTCTACTGCTGTGACTAGTATTTCTCTTGTTTGATCTCACATCGCTGTCTAATAGTGAATTTGTTTAGCGAGTCACTGGGGAGGATCTGAGAGGGGTAATTCGGGAGAGTGAATTTGTCGATTAAATGGAATAAAAATTGTGAAATGGAATCGACAAAAAAGGAAAAGAAAAAAAAGGAATAAATTGAAATATTTGTATTTAGTATGTAGAGTGAAATTGATTGTAAAAGAAAACTGTGGGGAAAAAAAATGTTTTCTTTCTATTTTATTACGTCATGTAAAAATATGTAATTTATATTTGTCCAGTCACGAATTGATCAGTATGCAGTGTAATGTAGCAACCCGATGTATTTAGGAAGCATGAATGAATAAAGCATTTCTCTATCCTAGAGGTAAGATATAAAGTACTTAGGATTTTTTTTTATTTAACTACTTCCTGGTAATTGCTGACATACCGAGGTGGATCTAGAGGTAATCAACCTATTCTAACCAGGGTGAGGGATCAAATTTTCATACCGTGAGACCACCACAGAAATAATAGTCGACCTCCAAGCCGGATTCGTACCGGCGCCGCTGCAGTCACAGTGCAGTTAAACTTGAGGCCGTTTAAAGGAGAGGAAGTTAGAGGTTCCTCGCCTTTAAACGGCTCAAGTGCATAGGAATCATGATGCCAAACTTAGGATGACTTGTAACATACTAATTAAACTTATTGCTATATCAATTTACAATTTAACGGTCTTTAAAATCAGCTAATTATCCTTTCTACGTTTCTTTATGATGCCTCTTACACAAAGCGGAGAATAGCGACTAAAGGTTTTTGAAAATAAAATATTACGTAAACTATACAGCCTGAAAAAGGATGAGTTAAGTAAAATAAGTTATGCCTTAATTTACTTATATTTAGTGTTATTTTTATTTTTACTTTGTTACATTATTTTAGTTGTTTATATCTTTTTTAGCCCTGACGAAACCAATTTAAGTGGGGCGACACGTTGGCTCACAATATATAATTTTTTTTCTATTATCTATGAGTTTTCTTTTGACCGCTCCCGGACCATCCTCTTTTTACGGACAACCAACGATTTTCCAATTAATAATATTTTTTTTTACAAAAATCATTTTTATTAAATATAATAAAAAATATTAATTGTTATGGGTCAAATCTGCAACGAATGGGATGTTAAGGGCTTTATGAATGAGTTTATTTGTGACGTAATAAGGAGCATCAAGGATTTTACGTAGGATTTTGGATTGTAACGATTGGATGCGGGAAGAATTTGAT
>NW_027114473.1:158426-177185 GCF_000696795.3 Halyomorpha halys | reverse complement strand
ATATAAAATCAAAAATTTTGGTGTCACTATTAATTAAACTTTATCCTGGAAAGCACACATTGTCCAAACTTCCCATCAATAGAATCCGTTATTTCCTTCCACTTAAAACCCGTCAACTCTTAGTTTCCTCTCTTGTTTTCCACCACTTTGACTATGGCTGCTTGGTATATGGTAGACTCTAAAATAATCTCGAATCTTAACTTAAACGTCTTATGAATTGCGCAGTATGATTTATTTTCGGGATTTTTTCCTGGTATTTCCTAGCTTCCTTTTTATTCCAAGCAATTAGTACTCAGCGCCCCTCCTATTTTCAAGAAAACCTGCAGTTCAAATTCTCAGTCCACTTCCGTACTACCAAGTCCGTTTTCTGACATCTACTCTCCACCTCACCGAACTGCTGCGTTTGATAAATTGTTTTTTACCCGAGCTGCATATCTCTGGAACTCCGTTCCCTCTAACATACGTCATGTACCAACCCTTTCCTCGTTCAAAACCCTTCTATTTTACTACCTTTTACTTCACCATTCCAATCCATTATTATAATAGTACATATATTTTGTAATTACCTTTTCGTTTTGTTTTTATTTAGTCAGTTTATAGATTAATTTATAGTTTTCTTCTCGGTATATAAGTTATAATTAAGTGTGGCCACAGTGTTTTTTTGGCCAATAAATGATATTATAAAATTGAAATTACCTTTTTAATTGCTCTAAAGGGACCCAGTACCTGTATAATAATATATTATTCATTTCATAATATGGCGGAATAAATAATTATTCGCCAGGCTGTCTCAAAGCCGTAAGAAGTCCAGAGCCTTACTTACTAAAAAATCGTGAAACCTATAGACGGGTAAAACTTCTTATAAGCCATACAGACGCAAACAAATAAAATAAATAAGTAAAATAATGATTATAGAATACGAGAGATAAAACAAAGAGAGCCAAGCCTTTATTAGGTAAGAATAAAGGAGTCCTCTCCTAGAAGAACAGTTATTAAAGGTCTTTTGCTTTGTGAGGCTATTGTTTCAACAGCGGGGCGATAAAATTATTCGTTGCAACAAAGATATTTCTCGAGATTAAACTTGTCCCTTACAAGGGCTGCCGATATTACGGCCTTAAAAGGCTCATCTTAACGTCTAATAACAACGAACCGTCCCGAAATAAGTTTTAACGGGATAAGAAAATCTTCATTAAGCTCCGAGAGTACTTCATCTGCCAATGTTGATTCCGAGGAAAAAATTCGTTGCGGGCTTATTTAGAACTGACTTGATCTTTTTAATTTTGTGCTACCCACTCCCACTCCCTTCCTCCCACTGGAAATGAAACGTAAACATTTTACAAACCTCTTTGTAGATAAACGACACAAATTAAACGGCCTTTCCTAATTATGAATTTCACGGGAGCGAGAGAGTCCTGTACAGATTTGAAATTGTGTTTATAAGCCCCTGGGTTATAATAAGGCCATAGTATGAACCCAATTAATATTCAATTATATGTATTTTTGTTATTAAGGTCTTTAGAAATTTTTTCTAAAGGAGGTTAAAATACGTAATATATTTTACTTAATTGCTAATTTTATTTACACATTACCAGTGATGCGGTGAGAGGGATGTGCTGGGATCTCAATTTACAACTACCAACAACAATAGAAAATCTAAGAGAGCATAAATTACAGTAAATTTGCTAAAATATAAACTCTAGTTGAGCTATTTACGTTCAATAGCTCGAAATATAGCTCTTTAAAAACCGAAATATCATACAAATGTTGTACTAAAAGATCAGTAGTTTGGGAATTTATTTTGAAAAAATCAATGTCTCAAAAACCATTTGACGTACAGAATCTATTAGCACTCAAATTAAAGCTAGTTTAATGAGCTATAAAGTAGTTTATGATGTTTATCTTCGTAGGAGTAGTAGTTTTCATGGAATTCGCTAAAATAAATTGATTTATAATTGTTCAGAAAAATTTTCATTTGCCAAATTTTATTCATATGTGAATATCATAGAAACTACTACCCATAAGATAAGTGTAATAAACTACTTTATAGTAAGTTAAATTTACTTTATTTTGAGTGTTGGTTAGACATATGTGCTTCTCATAGGTCTAGAGATATATTTTTTTCAAAAATCCAACATTTTATAGGAACAACTAGAAATTAGCATTTTGTGAGTTTATTTAGTCAAATATCATAAAAACTACTACTCCTACAAAGATAAACACTTTAACTATTTTGTAGTGAATTCGACTAGCTTTAACTTGAGCGCTGGCAGACATCAGTACGTCCAATGCTTTCTGAAATAAAGTTTTAGATAAACCAAACTTATTGTCCGAACTACTGTAAATCAATTTATTTTACCAAATATCATGAAAACTACTATTCCTACTAAGGTAAACTCCATAAATTACTTTATAGTACATTAAACTAGCTTTAATTTTAGTGCTAATAGATATTTGTACGTCACATAATTGTAACTGTTTTGAGATTGTTTTGAGATGCTATAAAAATCTGTATTTTAAAGTTTCTCTATGTAAGAATAACAAATGCAAATTTTGTTTCTGTTATGAATACAACAGTTTAACGAAAGATAATGAAACCCTGATGCAATCGGGGGAGATTGGATAGTTTAAGTTTTTCCGTTCGAATCCTTATTTTTAGTTATTCCCCTTTATTTACAAAATCTTTTAATCTTTTTTTTTCAGTATGTTGTTTATTATAGCTGACAATGGAAACAGGTGAAATTTCAACCCTCGAAGTGGATCGTTGGGATGGGTGGAACCAGATAAGGACGGAACCAAAGGATTAGGATGATTCTAAATATTTATATAAAAGTTTGAAAATTTGGTTGGTATGAGGCCAAAGACAAATGAAAATAAAGGTCACAGAATATTTTAAAAAATAAGTTTTGATGATTAGATTATAATTGAAATTTTCGATCAATAGATATCCTTGAGAATAATCGAAACGTAGGAGTTATAAGAAAATAAAAAAGTTGAAACTATATAAATATTTTTTATTATAATTGATAAAGAAGTATTTTTACTTGAAGTGGATACTGATAATACATAGTTTTAATAATATTTACGCACTTGCTCAGCCTTCACTGAAACACTGCCAGTGATGCGGCGAGAGGGATGCACTGGGATCTCTTGAGCTCTGCTCTACCCCTCACACGTGGGGGATAGTGTGGGTCAGGGATCCTCAGGTCGATTGTGTAAATATTGTATATATTATTTTATCATTATGTTATTTTATTTACTTATTTTTCATGCACATAGTTTGATTATGTTAATTTTGTTTATTCTTCTGTTTGTATATATTTCTTTCTTTTTTTTCACTCAATTATTTATTTTGAAAGGAATATGGTCCGGGTGCGGTCAAGAAAAACTCAAATAGTAGAAATATACTATTTTAATGAGCCAATGTTTCGCCCCATGTTGCAGAGCTTCTTCAGGGCTGCGGTCAAGAAAAACTCAAATAGTAGAAATATACTATTTTAATGAGCCAACGTTTCGCCCCACGTTGCAGGGCTATTTTGACGGCAGTCAAAACTAAAAAATGATTTTTGATTTTTTAGTTTTGACTGCCGTCAAAATAGCCCTGAAGAAGCCCTGCAACGTGGGGCGAAACGTTGGCTCATTAAAATAGTATATTTCTACTATTTGAGTTTTTCTTGACCGCACCCGGACCATATTCCTTTCATCTTTACACACGGTCAATCAATAATCTTCCAATTATTTATTTTATTTTATTTAGTATGTATCAGATCATTCATCACTATTAGCTATTGCTCACAACTGTGTGGAAGATTTTAATATCTGTCAATAAATAAAAAATTATTTAAAAAAAAAAAATAAAAAAAAATTATATTTACGTTTCTTCATTCTGATTTATGAAAAGGTCGGTCATCAGACACGTGGAAGAATAAGATCTAGAAGAACTCACCCCTGAGGAGTATATCAAGACAGAATCCACTTTATGTTCCGCGGGCTTTACATAAAGTACCTACGGCTGTGAGAGATGGTTAATATGCCAACTGAGGTGCTTAATCATGCCTGCTTTAGAATGGGCTCAGCAGATTAGCCTCACTAGTGAATAATTTACCTCAGGGAGTTGAAAAGGAGTTGGTGTAGCCTCCTTTGAGAGCCGCCTCAGGTAGATGGTGCTATAGCACTAGGCAGGGTGCTGCTATAGCACTAGTCTGGGTGCTATATCACTTTCTCAATAGCAGTCCTATTCAATACTACTCGATCTACCTCTGCTTTTAGCTCCTTACTATCGCATTTGTTTTATCAAGGATAAGAGAGATTTGTTATTAAGATATCCATCAAGCGGACAAATTTTAGTTAATTAATTGAGGTAATAAATGCTTCTAATCAAAATAGTTTATAATGAGGTGTTTATTGTTGAACGCAGATTCTAGAGGTACTCATGATATTCTGTATGCCGATGATACATGTCTATCGTCAGTGAACAATGATCCTTTCATTGTCTCCCAAACCCACCAATCCCACATCGCCACCCTTGAAGAATGGTGCCAAAACTGGAGGATTAAAATTAATTACAATAAATCCCACGAAATCACATTTACCCTTCGACGTAAATCCATGACCTCTTCCCCTACAATATCCTTTAATAATACCCCACTTATTCCTGTCGACCTGATCCGTTACTTAGGACTTCACCTGGACAAACGACTGACATGGAATCCCCATACAAGACTGAAAAGACATGAAACTGCTCGTTGATTTCGACTATTACAACATTTACTAGACAAACGGTCTAAATTGCCAATCCATTACAAAAGACGGATCTACATGACTATTATAAGGCCTATCTGGAGGTGAGCTTTGGGACTCCACTAAACCTTCGAATTCCTCTCGAATATAATCCTTACAGTCCAAAATCCTTAATGCTCCTTACGTCACAAATCAAGTCATCCATCAGGACCTCAATGTCCCATATGTTGCCGATTTGACCAAAACCAGATACCATTCCTTCTATGATAAACATCTCAACCACCCAAATCCACTCGTTTCTAACCTGGCTTCTCCTTCATTACCTAATAATTCCCCATGTCGTCTGAAAAGAAGATGGCCTCGGGATCTTTTCCTTTAGAAATGTTATTGGAGTTCTATCAATGGGTAGATTCTCCACATGTTTGTATCATCTCTCTATGTCACCTACAGCAAATTTAATCGTTGTATATATTTCTATACAGTTGTAAATAACAATAAATAAATTATTTAAAAAAAAAATTCTATGGTCCGCATTGATTGTATTGAATTAAAATAACTTGAGGAGCGAGGATTGGATCCTCTCTGCCCTTTCATAACATCGAATCCACCCAAAGATATTTATTTCAAGGAAAAAAAACACTCTCCGGTTTTGCATAAAACAACTTCAATACGGTCCTATGAGAGGTAGGTCAAACCCTCTTGAATTTTTTTTCGCTCCTTCTATTGGATAAATTATTCAAAGGAAAAAACTTATGAAAAGCGGATGAGGTTGTGTTATTGTAGCTGGAGGGTATTTACAAAGGGTTAGAATATTGTATAATAACACTCTGCTACCTAACTGGGAGGGGGAGGGAGGGGAGGTGGGTATATACTTTACAACCAGCTATTATAATAATAATATGCATTCGAACTTACTCCTCTCGATCCCTATGTTAACCGTAACTTAAATCAAATATAATAAAAAATCGATAAATAAGTCAAAATCTACTATATCCAGTACCCAGCGGGGGCAGCCGCACCCCCCTCTTCCCCTCCCCCGACCTTTTTCACCCAAGAAGCGAAAAAAAAAATATTAGTACATAACCCTTGCACACTCTTGAGACTGGTTATTATTGTTTAAATAAAATACATATATAAGTCCGACGTTTCGGCCAATTCGGCCATTCCTAAGGACAATGTGAAATAAAATTTTGAAACCAAATCAATTTAAAAAAAAACTTTATGCAGGCTATTCTGCCCATGTCATCAATTTCAGTCCACAATTACTATATTTTGTCAATTCTTCATATCAAATTAGGAATTAGAACTTTTTATTCAAAGTTAATTTTGACAATTATAATTATAAATATTGTTGTGGTAAATTGTAATAGAAAAAATTAACTGTGATTATTTTTTTTTTAAATTTAATATGAAGAATTGTAAAAATAGGATAATTGTGGACCATTCTGCCCAAGTCATTAATTTCAGTCCACAATTATATTATTTTGTCAATTCTTCATATTAAATTAAAAATTAAACATTTAATCACAGTTCATTTTACTATTATAATTTATCACTACAATAGTCATAATTATATTAGTCAAAATTAACTATTATTAAATTATTATTATTATTATTATTATCAATTTAATATGAAGAATTGAAAAAACAGGGCAATTGTGGACTGAAATTAATGATCTGGGCAGAATACCATGCATTAATTTTTTCAAAATTGACATAGTTTTAAAATTGTATTTAATATTGTCCTTAAGGACGGCCGAATTGGCCGAAACGTCGGACTAATAAAGAAATATAAATTGTTTAGAGACTAAAATTGAAAAAAATTATTTAATTTAAACAAAAATTATTAGTTAAATAAATTTTTTTTCAAGCAAATAATTATAACTACCAAAGCATTGTTATATTAAAATATAATTTTCTTAAAATTTTGGTTTCGTTCGCCTTTTCAGTGCTGAAATATTAAATTGAACGACCATGGGTATGCCTTTGTGCAGTAAGTTGGTGAAACAGAAAGTGGTTAAGCGAAATGGAAGGAGTATTGTTACAACTGAAGGAACAAAAAAAAAAAAAATTGAGTAGTACTTATATCTACATGAAAAAGCAAAACTACCATACGCACAAAGAAGATACTAAAGACGCGTCAGTGATGTTTGCAGTTCCATTAGGATGAGGGGAGATCTGCTAAAGAGCGGGATTGTTAAGATGTTTTCGAGGCTCCCCTCGTGTGGGGGTTCGAGCCGTGCCGCTGTAGTGACAAATCAACAAAGATAACGGCCTAAGTGCTCCACTGAGTGCCTTCCCTCTAATTGTTTTACCATCCCCGGTCTCTACCTCTTTATTCTCTTCTCAGAGATTATTCCGTTTTGTAATTCAAAACAGATCTAAAAAAGGGTGTCTGTGAGGAACCCTTCAGGAGGAGGAATCCCGACAATGGTCTCGTTAATTGGCAGGTCTCAAGAACAATATGTTGTCCCTGGGGAGAGAGAGGGTTCAGGAATAGCTATCAGCAAGGAGGGATGAATGAAATAAGATTAAAAAAAACTATAATTATATAGCAAATATCATAATAATTAGATTAATAATATAATTGAAAAATTCTGTGAATGATCCAACAAAATTGGTAATTTTAGTGTAGTGAGCCCATCACAAAACATTCATTTACCACCATACTCCAATTTTTTAGTATATTGCTGGACTCGTGTTTAAGAAATCACTATTTTTTTATTTTAAAAAAATACCAGAATGGAGGAAAATTTTAGACAAAACATTTTTATTTTTCTGTTCTAAAAATACATATTTAGATTTAATAATCCTTTTACTGGAAGAGTCTTATGGAATTAAAATGGATTTAGTGAATGACAAAAAAAATATTGATAAAAAAGCAATATTATTAACAGACGGATTATATGAAAGACAAAGTTGACTTTAAAGATAAATTAAATGTTGTTTATAAAATAAATTGCCAGAATTGTGATGGTTTATATATAGGTGAAACATCTAAAAAATTAAAAACAAGAATTGATCAACATAAGACCAATTGTAAGAATATAAAAAATATCCAAACTACAGCATTGGCACAACATAGTATTAAATATAAACATCAATTTGATTTTAATAATCCAGAAATTTTAGATATAGTCAAGATCAGTAGGAATAGAAAAATAATTGAATCAGTACATATTACAAAAAACATTGACAAAGCAATCAATTATAAAACTGATACAAAAACTTTAGGCACACATTATATGGATATTATAAATAAATTAGCGTTTTAATTTTAATTTGTTTTTTTATATAATATAGAATTAATTTAGTCAAAGTGTTTATAATTATAAAAGAAAATAATGTTATATAATAAATAGAATAGAAATGGTTTTTTGAAAAAATGCTAATTTTAGCTTTTATTGTTCATCTTTGTGATAATGGAGGTAGGAGAAAATTATTTTATAGTCTATATGGTTGTTATCATAATGGAAGATAATCTTCAGAAAGGTAATTATTCTCCTAAAATGTATGACCATTACCAAGTTTTACTCATTAAATGACATTAATATAATAATATATTAGCAAGAATGACAAATAGGAGAAAATTATATGTCATATATAGGTTTTTTGTTAACAAGTAAATTATTTATAAATAGTTCTTTGAGTGTATATGATATATTAGTGTTGTTGTAAGCGCATGTTTATGGTTTTGTTGAATTTGTTTTTCAGCAGCCTGAAGATGGGGGGAAATCTCCCGAAACGTTGCTGATGATATGAAATAAACTATTGTATTTTAATAAGGAAGAATTTGTGTCATTCACTAAATCCATTTTAAATACATATTTAGGTTTAAATATAAAATAAATGTTAATATATTATTTTAAAACAGTAAAATGCACAACAATAATCTTTAATAATGTTACTATTACCTCTGTCGAACACATCTGCTACCTCGGATACATCTAGACAAACGACTGACTTGGAATCCTCACACAAGAAAGGAAACTGCACGATTATTCCGACTATTACAGCACTTACTAGACAAACGGTCCAAACTTTCAATCAATTACAAACGCCTGATCTACATGACTATAATAAGGCAAATCAGGACATAAGAGTTGAGCTTTGGGGCTTCACTAAACATTCGAATTTCTCTCATATCCATTTCTTACAATCCAAAATCCTTAATGTTCCCTACTTCGTCGAAAATAAAATCATCCATAAAAACCTTAGTTTTCTATATGTAACCGATCTAGCCCTAACTAGATATTAATCCTTCTATTATAAACTCCCTAACCACCCAAACCCATTAGTTTCTAACCTTGCTTCCTCTTCCATTCCTAACAGTCTTCCGAGGCGCCTGAAAAGAAGATGGCCACGAGACCAGCCAATGTAAAAACGTCATTAGAGTGCTACCAATCGATAGTTTCTCTACATGACTGTATCACTGCATCATAACTGAGATCAAATTTACTAAATATATTATGATGTACAGTTGTAAATTTCAATAAAGATTTAAAAAAAAAAAAAGAATAACAAATTAGCTGGTCAATAAAAAAAATAGGGTTTATATTTTGTTGTAACTATATAAAAATGACTTTTTATCATCAATGAAAAATGTCCATCAGTTAATAATAATTGGAAAATAGGTAAAAGAGCCCGAAACGTTGTTTTGTTCCGGGTGAAAATTAATTCCTTGATGAATGAAGTTTATACAGGGTTTTGGAGGCAGACATAACGAATATTAACATTTTTATGCTCAGAATACAACTATTTAACACAAGATAACGAAGTAATTGTAGCAATCGGGAGAGATCGAGTGTACTACTTTAATTTTATTCGAGCCTGTTTCTATTTATCAATTTTTCTCCTTTAATTATTTATATTTGCTTTGTAAGAAAGAGCTAATTTCATCAACAGTTACAAATAGAGACAAAGAGGATTATAACAAAAAAAAAAGATTCTTGCCATCCATTATCCTTTGATAAAACTCCTCTTATCACAGTCGAACATACCCGCTACCTACAATTACTTCTAAACAAACGACTTACTCTGAAACCTTAAAATTTTATCGTTTATTTTTGTAGCTTGGTCTGTTGAATTAGCTGAAAATTAAATGCAACCTATGAATTTTTTATGAATTCCTAAGAATCGCAGTGGATGCTTCTCGGTTTGTAAGATATAGCCGATTCATTCGGAAATCACAAATGGAGTCAATACATCAAAAAAACAGTCATGAAGTTCCACTCCCAGTTGCCAACAGTGAAAGGAGCTGTGACCTACAACCTGGGAAACCCAACCTCAACCCGAAGACTGAAGCCCAAGTTGCTGCAGGACATCCTATAATAAATTCTATATTTATCAGTTCTGTTATTGTCACTCTAAAATTTTATTTTGTCTTAAATTTTTTTTTCTCTTCATCTTTTTCTTCTTACTCTCTTAATTATTTATTTTGTTAAATCCATAAATTTCATTGTTCTTGTTAATAACTTTACTTTTATCTTTTATTAAAAATTATTTTGTTAATCTATTTATTCTATCATAAGTTTTTTTTATTTATAACGTTGTAGCTTTATAACTTTAGAGACTTTTGTCAATTATTTTGAAAGTCTCTAAAACAAAGTGGGGCGAAACGTTGGAAAATAAATCGTTGTTAAACTATTTTTATCATCTTTTGACCGAAACTCTGGCCATCTTCTTCATAATTTTATTTTACTTGATTATTTTATTTACTGAAACAACCACCTCTGTATGTCACAAGACTATAACAGACAAATTCCATATTCTAATTTACTAGATTGGCAATTAGTAAATAATTTCTAATAAATCCCATTTAACCTCAAGTGCAAGTCAGTTTCGAAGTACCTTAACTTAGTCTGTATAATTAAATTTTATCAGTTTACAGGAAAATTAGTTAAAACCCACAAAATCGCGTCCTTAATTTCAAAATTATGCTGTATAATAAATACTTTGGAAAGGATAATGCGTAAAGATGTTTCCTAACTAAGGATGCTCGTTAAAAGTTTCATGTCAGCTTAAGGTTTACACTAACTAAAACAAGAGATGGATTATAACTTTGGAAAGTGACTGGGATAAAAGCTGTTATTGACTGAAGGATTAGCGAGTCAACAAGATGCAGGTGTGTTTGGATAGGACAATGTTTTCCTACATGAGTGCTCCTTCCATCCTGTTTTTTTTACAGGATATCCAACAGGATAACGGCTCTAGATAGAAGACAAACAAGCAGCCCCTGAGGGAAAGAAGTATCAGTTCTTGCCCCAGGTAAAGGATACCCTGGTTTCAGATTGGGGCAGGCTCTATGTAAAGATGCTTATCAGTGTAAGTAAATATTTGCATTACAGAATTTTGCGTAATATTTCCCATACTATTATTATCAATAATAAATAAATTATGGTTTAATTTTTTATATTACATTTTTTTTAACTTATTTTTCTTGAATTAGCCAAAGATACTTTGGGGAAGGAGTCTTCAGACTTTTTTGTTTCTATACATTTACAGGTCACCAGCCAGTTGGCGACACCTATTTGTTTTATTTTTATTTTTTTTATTAAATTAAGTTTTAATTTAAAAATCATATTATATATATATAGATGATTGACTGCAGAATGAATGTAATGGTCGGGGATGGGTTCAAAAAGAAAAAAATGCATAACTATTTATTTTCCAATGTTTCGGATGAGTAGCATGAGGGCTAAAATATAAAATAGGTACAAAACAACTAATAATAAATTGACAGTGTATTATAATCAGATAGAAAGAAGTAAACTAAACTGGGATTAAAAATTATATTCAAATTGAACAAAGATATATAAAAATAAGATGAGCAATAATAAGCTTACATAAAAATAAACAACATTGACCATTAATTTATAGTGAACAATAGACGTAAAAATAGAAAAGTAGATATAAAAGAAATCGAAAATTGGAAACACTAAGAGACAGAAAAATAAACGAGTAAGAGTATAGTAAATTAAGGTCAAGAAAAAATAATAATATATAATAAACTAATCAGAATCATCCACCGGTCATGTTTTAAAAACAGCGGATGAGTGCCAATATAGTATAGATACAGTAGTATATAAGTGAAATACGAAAAAAATATATTACGTTATAAAAAATTTATAATAAAAACCGTAATTATTAAGTTAAAATACATAACTAATAAAAAAAGTGACATATACCGAAAGAAAATATAATTAATATTAGAAGATAATACAATGAAGATAATATGGGTATTTATGATCTTTAATTTAACATGTTAAAAACTCATGTTAAATTGAGAAGGAGTTCCTTCTTTTAGCATGTTAAAACGATATAACACATAGCATGGTTGAGAGTCTGTTACTAGGTCTGTTAAATGGAGAATGATGTCACGCAACAAACCAGCTGAGCTCGAAACCGTTTTGTTTGTTCTGTTAGGTTACTTGCTGGTAGTTTATCGTTAAATTGTGTATTAATATTGTTTTGGAAGTTTATAAATTTAATAAAGCAATGGATGACAATAATAATAATGTAATGACAGTTGTCAATTAGTTCAGCTTGATTCTCTGCAGGTCAACAAGGCATTCAGTAGCCAAACTTCCACTTTTAACTCACTTTAGACATGTAATAAATTACTTAAACAAAACTTAGAAGTAAACAATAACATGAAGTTTTGGAAGGAAAGGTTATAAAACAAATTGCTGAGAAAATCCGCTAGGAGCTCTTATAGATTTAACATTTAACATGACTTTAAATAGGGCTGCTTACAATCCTATACTTATAGTATTTAACAAGGTAAAACATTTTACATTTAACACAACATCATGAATACCCCTAATATAGATACAATAAAATAAGTATATAATAAGTAAGCAAAGATAATTAAATATAATGGTGTAACCTTAAGCAAACAAAATAATCAGATAATGATAATTGATAGTGATAATAATATTTTATTTTATTTTTTAAACGTATAAATAATACAGTTAAGATAATTAATCACTTATGAACGTTTTTTAAGTGACCGAAGCTACTAACTGAACTGTCACGACAGTCTTTACGAGTGCAGTTTGAACCATGGAAGTTGCTAAAACCTTTGCTGACGCGGTTGTTAAATGTAACCATGTCAACAGAATTCAACCTGATAGGAGCTTAACTGTCGTAACATATAATAATCATGCTATAGCTAGAGAGGATAAATTCACAACAGTAAATGTTTCATGACAGTAGCTTAATTGACTGTTAGCTATCACGCTAAACAAAGTGCCACTGTACTATCATAGCAGAAAGTTTAATCATGACAGAAGCTTCATTACCCTAAAATTTACTGTCAGCTATTACAGTTCTAAAGTGCTATCATGACAGAAAATGTAATCAATACGGCAACTAAACGTTTAATATTGGCTATGAAAAAAAATAGAGATGAGAGATCTAAATTGTGTTAAATCTCTTCCACTTTAGGAGGTTTTCCTGATAATATTATTTTTTTCATCAGTTCATTTCTTAGTGTATTTTATCAGTCAAATAAGGGTAATGCTTTTTAATAATCGATGTGGAATTATACGGTATTGTTCCTTTTAAAAGGGAAAGAAGGAGTGAGGTTGAGAGAAGGGTAAAGGTTATAGGACTGCACTCTGTCAACCAATTTTTTCTTTCTTTTTTTTTTTTGGAGTGGGCTCTGAATGGTCAAACATTAATATTCATTTTTTGTCTCGGGCAGACGGGGCAACATTATCTGCACTCAGGGCAGAGTGGTCTCAAAAACCGAATGACAAAATGGAGAAGAAATTCCAGCAGGCGTCCACCGCACTCTGTGCTTGATTGATTACTTTCTCTTCTGGAAATCCTTTTCACTCATTCTTTAGCAAACCAGCGGACTAATAGTTTTCTTCGGATATGTTGACCTTATCGCTTGCCTAATATCATTCCTATGGATATATCTTTGGCTCAACTGTACTGAATCTATATCTAAATTATTATGAGGAAAATAAGATTTCATTAGCTCCCCAGGATAAAAAATTGTATTTTTATACATATTTGTGACGAGATAAAATAAAGAAAAACAATTTAAAACTTGTTTCAAAATCCCACCAGATCACCTTTACTCTTCGTCGTAAACCTCTACCCTCCTATCCTACAGTATCCTTTCTAAATACTCCACTAACGCCTACTGCACAGATTAGATACTTAGGACTCCATCTTGACAAGAAACTTACTTGGAATCCACATACAAGATTGAAACGATAAGAAACTGCTCATAGATTCCGATTGCTACAACACTTACTTGACAAACGCTCTAAACTTCCCATTTACTACAAAAAATTAGTATACACTACGATAATTAGACCAATTTGGACATATGGAATTGAGCTTTGGGGCTCAACCAAACCATAAAATCCCTCCCACATCGAATCCTTACAATCCAAAATCCTACGTAAAATCCTTGATGCTCTTTATTACATTAGAAATAAACTCATCCACAAAGACCTTAACATCCCATTCGTTGCAGATTTGGCCCAAAACAAATATGCGTCTTTTCATTCCAAACTCCTTACCCATCCTAACCTATTAATTGTTCATCTCTCATCCTTAACAATCCCTGATAATCCTCCGAGGCGTTTGAAAAAAAGATGGCCACGGGACCTTTTTATTTAAATTAATGCTTGAAGTATCACCAATGGGTGGTTCCTTCCCGAGATTTTCTAGTGTAATTGAAACATACAACATATTTACTTATTGTATTTATTATTTGTACAGTTGTAAATCACATTAAATAAATATATAAAAAAAAAATTGTTTCTTAGGAGATCAACGTTCATTAGTAGTTCGATTGTAGCTAATCTATTATTAAGAAAGGAATTAGGATATTGTTATGTAACATCTCCAAAATAATGTTTTCATGAATAAAAGGAAGATCGTCTGGAAGAGGTAAAAATAACTCAAAGAGTAATAAAACTACTTATTATGAGCCTACGTTTTGCTCAACTTTGCAGGTCTTCATCGGGGCTTACTAATGGAGGTAGTACAACACAGGATTCTTGTGTTCGTCCCAATTCAGCGAGCCCAGGTGAAGCCCTCCAAAGTGGGGCGAAACGTTCGTTGACAATAAATAGTCTTCTTTTACTATTTTGATACCTTATTGACCCTGACTATCATAAAAAAATAAATAAATAAATTTGAAATTTGATTCGATAAAACTTCATGCACTACTTAAGATTTAGCCAATTGGTGAACATGACACCTCTAAAAAAGATATCCAATGTTAAATATACATGTACCCATCTAGCAAATCATATTATATTTAGAGAGCGTGTTATTTGCAAAACCACCTTCATATTTCCATTACCGTAGCGATAAATCGTGGAGTGAGGAGTTACTCTTACTAAATTAGATGAGAGAGAGCGCTGCAGACCGCACACTTTGCCTATCCTTAGCGTGCAGAGCTCGTTCATCATACCTCCTCCTCTAAATTAGTTTTATCAAGCAACTTGTTGACCTTCCTCTTTATAATATTAATTTATTATCCCACTTATACTACCTAGGGCTTTGGCACACTCAGCCACTTGCGGTTTCTGCCATCTTATAGCGCGTAATTACAACCGCTGCCATATTTATAGCTCTTGGCAACTGGGGCTTAGTAAGTAATTAGCACTTCTACTCCCTATAGTTCACTGGATTATTTCTTCTTATGCGGTTTTCTGTTTCTTGTTTGTTTTTGGAGACATAAAAAACTATCGCGTATAAAGAAACTTATATATGCGTATTTATCATTAAAAAAATTAGGTTTTATTTTTTATAATTTCATTTTCATTTAATTCAAGCGGTTATATCAGGCAATTAAGAGCTCAAGAAGATAAAAAAGTCTGTTCCTTCACCCTGTCTTTTTTATTACTTTAATGAAAACTACGTATAATTACTAGTCAAAGTTGATCAATGGTGGCTGTTTCAAAACGTTATTTTTTTTTTTTTTTTATTTATTGATATTTACAACTGTATAAAAAAATACAACCAGTAAATTTGATCATAATGACATAATGATATGATACAGGATGTAGAGAAACTACCCAGTAGTAAAACTCTAAAAACAGTTTAGAATATAAGGTCACGAGGCCATCTTCTTTTCAGACGTTTCGGAGGATTGCCAGGAATGGAAGAGGAAGCAAGGATGGAAACGAGTGGGTTTGGGAGGTTAGGTAGTTTATTATGGAAGGAATAATATCGGGTTCGGGCTAGATCGGTTACATAAGGAACATTTAGGTCTTTATGGATGGTTTTATTAGTAACAAAATAAGGAGCATTGAGTATTTTACTAAGGATTTTGGATTGTAAAGATTGGATACGAGAGGAATTCGAAGGTTTAGTGGAGCCCCAAAGCTCAACTCCGTATGTCCAGATGGGCCTTTCAAAACGTTAAAAAAAATAATTTTTTTAAAAAAAAATAATCTTTAAAACTAGTAACAACATTAAAAAACCTAAGAGAACATCATTTCAAGTAGAGTGAATTTGCTAAAATATAAGTCCTGGAACAACTGTTTACATTCAATTGTTTCCGAGATATAGTTTTAGTTTTTCTTTTTTAAAGCAACATTTCACGAAATATATACTGAAAAATCAGTAGTTAATGAATTTATTGTAGGAACCATTTGACGTATAGATGTCTACCAGCACCCAAATTAAAGCTAGTTTCATGTGCTATAAAGTAGTTTATGACGCATATCTTCGTAAAAGGAACAGTTTTTATGATATATGCTAAAATAAAATATTCCTGTATAAAACTCTGATTCATAAGGAGCGAAGACATGGACAATGGCAAAAGAAACGTACTAGAACTTGGCCACATTTAAGCAAAAAATCCTCCGAAAGATGTATGGACCGGTATTAGTTGGTAGAGAGTGGAAACAAAGAACAAATGAAAAGGTTTACAACCTCTTAAGCAAGCCTGACGTTGTCAGTCTTGTCAAACGATATCGTCACTGATGGATTGGACATGTGGCCAGGATGGAGGAACAGGAGACTCCTGTAAGATTAATGACGGAGATAGTCCATGGCCGTAGGAGAGTTGGCCGTCCCCAACTTCCATGGATTGACAGTGTGGCAGTGGATGGTTTAGATGGTTTAGCAGTCCACAACTGGATGACAGCAGCGCAGGACAGAAACTGCTAGTTGAGGAAACCTGGACGCGCATGTAACGCTAAACTATTAATAATAGTTTTTCGGACAAAATTCAAATTCACATTAAAATACCATTAAAAGGACTACCTCTACGACGATAAGTGTTATGTACGACATTTTAGTGCATTCAGCTAGCTTTCATTAGAGTGCTGCCAGATATCTTCACATCTCCTGGTTCTTGAGATAACGATTTCCAACAATAAAACTATTGAACGTAAATAGATCTACGAGGGCTCAAATTTTAATTATGTTCCATGAGGTTTTTTAATGGTATTGGTAGTTTTAACAACACCAGGTGCCGCAGAGTCACCCACGGAAGAAAAGTGCAGAAATATGGCTGCTATCATGAAGAAAAGAGGAAGGGCTATAGCCCTGCAGTGGATATCAGGCCATGTTGGCATAGATGGTAATGAGCAAGTTGGCTAAACTTGGCTGTGCAGAGAACCAGCCTGTTCTACCACTTTCCTACTGTGAAATCACTTATAAGCTCTTATTGTAAGGACAGAACAAGTGGTAGACACAAAGCGGAAGGAAAGAAGTGGGAGAGCCTACTGGAAAAGGATAAACGAATCCCTGGCAATCTTAGCAGAGCTGAGGGAGTGGCCTGTTTTCGGCTAGTGACAGGACATGATCTGCTCCAAAAACACCTCCATCGAATTGGCATCGTAGATTCCCCGAAATGTCCTCTAAGCAACATGGGGGACATGGATGGGGACCATCTTTTGGCGTGTGTTGGTCTGTAGGATGTTGAGCGAGATGCGGACCAACTAAGAGGAAGTCTAAAATTCTATTGAGCTGCGAGAGAGAAAATGGCGTTATAGCCCACTTCCTGTAGCGTAGGGAAAAAAAAAATTTAAAGATGTAGAGCTCTGAATAAAATTTTTTTTTGTAATTTTTTGCATAAAAAAACATTTTTAACTCCTCCTAACTATACTTGGCAGACTCATCAATTTTCATTAAAGTAATAAAGAAGTTAATTAAATTAAATCAGTACCGCTACCAGCCATGAATGGTTAAATACTTTGTAATGGAGTACTGTTACCAGACCAACGGTTGTGCAAGGAGGTGATTTGGTCAGAATCATGCCCTACCACCAGATTTTTACCCAATTTAGGAGACTGGGTGGGCCCCAGGAGGGCTCCAGAATCTGCAAGAGTTGACTCACGGCTGGGTTCAAACTCGGGTCCTTGGAGTTAGTAGCCACAGGCCTTACCCATTGACATATTTCTCGTTTTAGCCTATTGGACTAGTAATAGCAACTTCTAGCTCTCTCTCAATAAGCAGTCTTACAATAACATTACTGGATTTAAAATAATTTCAACTCCGACATAAACATATTAATGAGATGTGAAATTCATACTGTGATAGGAAGTAAAAAATCAAATGTTTATTTTTCATAATGTAACAAACTTATTTAGCAATTTTGTCAAGTTATCATTTATTTAAAAGACATCTAGGCTATAAATAATTGTATTGTGAGAATAGTTTGTACCGGTGTACGCCTCAAACAAATAAAATAAAGAAATAATAATTTAAAAAGTATATATTTTAATAATAACCCTCTTATTCCTGTCGAACAGATCCGTTACTTAGGACTACATCTGGACAAACGACTGACATGGAATCCTCATACAAGACTGAAAAGACAAGAAACTGCTCGTAGATTCCGACTATTGCAACATTTACTAGACAAACGGTCTAAATTGCCAATCCATTACACAAGACTGATCTACATGACTATTATAAGGCCTATCTGGACATACGGAGATGAGCTTTGGGGCTCAACCAAACCATAAAATCCCTCCCACATCGAATCCTTACAATCCAAAATCCTACGTAAAATCCTTGATGCTCTTTATTACA
>NW_027114473.1:148284-157916 GCF_000696795.3 Halyomorpha halys | reverse complement strand
AAAAAAAAAAAAAAAAAACGAGGAAAATACCTGTTGTATGTTTTTTCACTTGGAAAAACAAATAACAATAAAACCAGGAGTCGGGAATGAGACCACAATAAAAAAGAGTCAAAACAAGCAACAACAAAGAGAGTGTTAAAAAAAAGAGCCCCTTTATTATTTGAAAGGCTATGATATGGTTTTCGATTCATTTAGTTTCAATTAAATTAACAGTCCACTGAAAAGTATTCCCTCTGTTGGTGGGGAAAAAGAGGAGAGCTCTGTGTATCAACATCCCTGTTACTGTTTAATGATTCTTACCTATAAGCATGTCAACAACATTATCCAGGCGAAACTATTTAATAATTTAAAAAAAAAAATTGAGATAAATTCGAAAGATCTCTATTACAAACAAAGCCTCGAGCCATTTTACTACTAGCAAATAACTCATCAGTCGACTATATACGGGGTATTCATGACCTTTAGTTTAACATGTTAAATAGTAAAACACATGCTAAATGGAGAAATATTTTCTTCTTTTCCCATGTTAAAACGATATAACATATAATATGGTCTGTTAATATGTCCGTTTGGCTCATTACCAGTGATGCGGCGAGAGGGATGCGCTGGGATCTTTTGAGCTCTGCTCTCTACCCCTCACACGTGGGGGATAGAATGGGCTTAGGGATCCTCAAGTCGATTATGTAAATATTGTATGTATTATGTTATTTTATTTATTTATTTTTCATACAGATAGTTTGTTTATGTTCATCTTGTCTATTCTTTTGTATGTATATATTTTAAGAGTTTTTTTTTTAATTTATTTTATTTTTTTATTTTAGTATGATGAGATCATTCATAAATATTACCTATTTCCCACAACTGTGTGATAGATTGTAATATCTATCAATAAATAAATCTATCTATCTAAAAAAAAAAAAATACGTCCGCTAAATGGAGAATGACGTCACGCAACAGACCAGCTGATTGGTTTGTTTCTTGTCGTGTTACTTGCTCGTAATTTATGTTTTAATTTTGTGTATTAATATTATTTTGGATGTTTTTAAATATAATAAAGCAATAGATCATGATAATAATGTAATGAAAATTGTCATTTAGCACATCTTGATTTTCTTCCTCACAACTCAAAAGATCAACAACAAGACACTCAGTAGCCAAACTTTTACGCAACTTCCACTTTTCACTCATTCTAGGCATGTTGTAATATCAAAACTTAGAACTAAACAATAACATGAAGTTTCGGAAGGAAAGATTATAAAACAAGTTGGTCGAAAAATCCGCTAGGAGCTCTTAAGGTGGATCCACATGTTGGCCGCTCACCACGAATCGGAGGCTTGTACAAATGCTCCGCAAACAAAGAGCAGACCATCCACATGTCAGAGTGTTATTCAGAGAGGCAAGCATGGCGGACGTACTAGTGGTTTCAGCCATTGCACTGGAATTGTATTATTTTTATTACAAAAAAAAGAAAATGAAAGGAAATTAAATATAAATAAATAAGATTAAATATAAAACTTATTATAAAAAGTACCAACAAACACCTTTAACCTCCTAACAGGTCTCAGTTACAACCAGACAAAGAACAATGGTGAAGATGCTACACGAGCGCTCTCACGAACCCCTTTGATCTGTGTCCAAAAAACCGACTCTCGACGGATCGGCAACGAGCCTAGGCCAACCAAGCCAAGCCACCCATCCACATGCTCGCATATGTCTGAGTTCGCAATGGCTTGGCCAACATGTAGAGACCCCTTTATACATTTAACAGGGACTTTAAATAGGACTGCTCACAATACTATACTTACAACATTTAACATGGTAAAACATTTTACATTTAGCAAAACATCATGAATACCCTTATGTTACAAAGAGGTATGTTTGGATGTCTTGGAGTGGCCTTGTCTTTTTGATACGTACTGTTTAGGAACCTGACGGCCGAGCGGGTTGGGCCGCAAGTCCCTGTGGGCTCGGTTCGGAACGCTGTGGGTTCGATTCCCACCTGGGGCTTTAACATTCATTTTTCGGCGGTCCTGAAGAACGAATCTTGACACTCCCACCTTGGTTAGGTCAGGGGTTGGCAGAAAGCACCACTAGGCCCACTTGCCGGGCTTGTTTCCCCCACCAAGTGCCAGTACCGGTACCAGTAGTTGCAGCTTTGTTTTTTGTACATGTGATAAAGGAGTGTATACAATAACAAAAAACCGTTTTTCGACCAAATATTCGTATTATAATTTCTTTGATATAAAATACAATTAATACTCAAAGTATGTCCATTGTTGTGTACCGCCAACCCGAAGTTCATTAAACTTTTTTTTCACAAATTTCTAAGCTCTTAGCTGATTGCTGAGCGTTAAGTTCGTGAGGGACCAGTCTACTGCTCTTCCACCTTCCACATGGAGAATAGATGGCGACTAACAGTATCTTTCGACACACCACACTCCCTGAAAAGTTCGCGAATACTTGTGGACGAATTTGACTCAACAGCTTCCTGCAGAACTTCATTAATATCCATTAATGAAATTAATTATTTTTTCAATAATGCCTTAAAATTCGCTTAAAAAGCTTAGAGAATGCTCTAATGGGATTAATAAGCATTGGTAAATATTAAATAGGATTCAAATATTTAAAGTCCTTTGAAATCATGAATTTGAGAAAAGAGTCCTTTTTTGTTATACACCCCATTACTTTAATTTTTGTCGTGATCTCTGAATTTACCTCAGCTGGCCAGTAATTTGGGACTTGATAAACGCAATGCACTACATATTTTTGATTACTGTTTTTTCCTCGACTTATTTTAAGATCGCTCTAAAAATGAATAGAATAAAAAATTACAATGAATTTTTTTTTTTTGAGTTGTGGAACTAGATTTATTTATTGATTGATATTACAATCTGCCACACAGTAGTGGGCAATAGGTAATAGTGATAAATGATCTCATACATACTAAAATAAAATAAAATAAGAAAAAAAACTTAAAATATATACAAACAAAAAAATAAACAAGATGGACATAATCAAACTATCAATGAATTTCTCGAAGAAACAACTAAAGAAATTATTTTTTTTTTATGAAACATAAATTTTATTAAAATCATTGGGATCGGTCAGCTCAGAGGTAAGGCACTGTGTTACTAACTCCAATGTCCCGGGTTCGAATCCGGCTCCCGCAGATAATTATCTTTGTCACTGTGGGCGTGAGTTAACCGAACCCCCTGTGGATTCGGTAGCCCTCCAGGGTCCACCTAGCCTCATGAAGTTTTCACACATAGTTGGGTAAAGATCTTGCGGTCCAGCGTGATTCTGACCAAATCACCTCCTTGCACAACCCTTACAAGTAAAAGTACGTGTACTACATTCTAGACCCCTTTCGGGTTCTAGCAGTACAGATTTAATTTAAATTATATAAAAAGTATAAAGTTATCTATAAAATATAAATTTACATTTATATAAAAAATAAAAGCATATTTATTAAATAATATTAATTAAATTTCGAGCATTCTGAGTTGACCATTATTTGAAGATAATAACCAAAGTAATTAAGTAAATAAACTCAGGAGTTCTTTCCCCATCCCTTAACCCTCCGTACTCCCTAACAGTAAACCTCTTCAAGGTTTCCATAAACAGGGCCGATTCTTGGAAACTGTAAGACGAAGATATCCTTGGCTCCGAGCGGTTATGAATTATTCATTCATAAATCGGAAATGAGAGAGTAAATATTTGCCTTTACAAATGACTGATAAAGGCAAATATTATGAAATTTATAATTACCTCGTTGGGTTAGGGGAGTTCTTTGCACAGGATTGAAAAATATTCTGCGGTATTTTCAACTTTTATTATTACAGCATTCATAATAAATAATATTTTTCTATTTCAATATTGATTTTTTTTTTTTAATTCTCGTAATAATCATAAAAGTTAAGATACATTTAAAATAAGATAATAATCAATTATCTTTATTATACTTCATGCCGTTTTTCAATTTCAGGCGCTTTTTAAATATTGCTCGATTTAACTATCTTAAAGTCTCCTCTTCTCGTTTTAAGCTAATATTTCAAAAGTGATATAGGACCATCGCTCTCGGGGTGGGTCCGAAGGGGAAGATACCCTCTTTTTTCGAAGCGCGGTATACACGGGGTACTAACTCTAAGGATCCGATTTCGCATCCGGCTGGGCAGAAAATTATTTTCTACTATAGTGTAGCCGTGAGTCAACTCCAATTGGGTACCCTTAATTAAGTAAAAATATGGCGTTCGGGCGTGATTCTGACCAAGTCAACTCCTTGCACAACCGTTGGTCTAGTAACAGGTTGTAGGGGTACAGATTTAAATAATCAATTAATTTATCATGATTTTGAATGACATAGCATACAGATAATAACATAACACCCATAACACAATATTAGTAGATAACTCACTCCCAAAAACCTTTTTTTTGTTTTTCATAACCCCTATTTCTGAAATTTTTAGCATTAATAAATATACCTACTGAAACGACAAGAAACTGCTCGTAGATTCCGATTGCTACAACACTTACTTGACAAACGCTCTAAACTTCCCATTCACTACAAAATATTAGTATACACTACAATAATCAGAACAATTTGGACATATAGAATTGAGCTCTGGGGCTCCACCAAACCATCAAATTCCTCCCGCATCCAATCCTTACAATCCAAAATCCTACGTAAAATCCTTGATGCTCCTTATTACGTCACAAATAAACTCATTCACAAAGACCTTAACATCCCATTCGTTGCAGATTTGGCCCAAAACAGATGTGCGTCTTTTCATTCCAAACTCCTTAACCATCCTAACCCATTAATTATCTTTCATTAATCTTTCATCCTTAACAATCCCTGATAATCCTCCGAGGCGTCTGAAAAGAAGATGGCCACGGGACCTTCTAATTTAAATTAATTTTTGAAGTACCACCAATGGGTGGTTCCTTCCCAAGATTTTCAAGTGTAAATGAAACATACTATATATTTACCTATTGTATTATTTTGTACAGTTATAAATTACATTAAATAAATAATTTAAAATATATATATATACCTATATATATTTTAATTACGCAGTTTCCTTCTTCTCTAGTGGCGTTTTAAGGAGTTTTTGAGTTGTAATTTTTATGTAGTAGGCATTGTTTGAATTTTATAATGTGCTGGGAAAAACCTTTTTTTTTCTTCGTACCTCTCTGACGAAATAAGTAATTGAATATATACACATAGGTAGATAGGTATATGTATATCTGGTATATCTGCGAAAAACCTCGATTCAGCGACGGTCTTATGCAACATGTTTTGCATTGAAAAAGTGGCTAAAATTCAAAAATAGAATTTCATCGCACCCGGATCATCTTAATTTTATACATAAATTGACTTTTAAGTCTATTTTGAAGGGTCCTTTTTTGAACCAACGTTTCGCCCCACTTTCCAGGGCTTCGCCAGGACAGTCAGATTAAAACAGAGATGTTAACTAAACAGTTGCTTGCTTTCTTTTACTATTTTGATAGCTTTATTGACCTCCACCTGGACTATCTTCCTACAATCTACTTCATACGATCAACTATCGTTTTCATTTTTTAACATTTTTTATTATTTTGATTTTAATGTTTCATTTTTTAAATACTTCTACTAGTTCGATTTTTCATTGTTTTAATTCTGTAATTTATTAAAGTTATCTAATTTTAATTAATTTCTTGCAGTATTTTCTTTTTTGTTTTTATTATGCTATGAATGGTTTTTATAATGATATGAACTTAGGCCGAAACGTGGCAATTGAATGAAAAATAACTTAGGCCTATTTTTGTCGTTCACATCACTAACCAAACCCCCAACCATCATCACCAAAATGCTAAGGTCAACAACCAACTCAACATTATTAATGAATGGCATCATAAAATTATAACAATGAAGGGAAGATGGACCTGGACAAAACGTGAAGTAGTCAACGCGTGGCCACCAAGTTGGGGTCACCAGGGTGCCATCAGCAGGGACTAATAAAAGTTAGCGGCGGTAAGTTGCTACTTCCAGCCCCCCCTCGACAAAGTTGATCCTAAGCTGCCCCCCCTCTCTACTGCGCTGAAATTAGCCACTCTTTAACGGCATCACATCCTCCACTTTAGCCAGGCTTCATTTGCAAGATTTCTTTTTCCAACAGTTAGAGTTCTTCTTTCCGTTCCTCTAAGGAATATATTTCCAAGGATTTACTTTATCACTCTATCCTTTCTCCTATTCAGTGGCTAGGATGAATAACCGAGATTGAGAATACAATAATATAAAATCTTTATAATTTGGAAATAATTTATTATAGCTCATGAAGAACAATAATTATACCCAGGGAGCATACAAGCCATACAGATTTTCGAAATTCTACCTACCTGACATGGTATTCCATTCACAAATAATTACAGTCACATTCATAAAGGGTGATCGCTAAGTTTATGTAATCTTACAAAATATAATATATCAATATATTATAGAAGGAATCCTGGGACACTATGGTTTGAATGCGGCTCTTGTTGATAATTATTTATTTTGTTAATGTAGCTATGAGTCAACCCCGTGGATTTGGTACCTCGAGGGAAGACCCAGCCTCTATAAAGTATCTTTATTGTGATAAAACCTGATGGGTGACCGTGGTCTTGAACAAATCACCTTCTTGTATAGCCGTTGTTCAAGAAATATTACTTCTGAACCTCCTGACCCTTGAAGGGTTGTAGCATTCATATTACTATATATTATAAAAAATACAAATATAATTTTAAAAATAAAATATATACATATCTATATAAAAGATAAAAAATACTCCAATTAGATTTATTAATATTCTTGTTTGAATATAGAATAATTCGTTGTACTTTTACAAATAAAATTCCAAAAGGATTATTCGTTAAACTTTATTAAATTTATTTTCAGGAATACATTTTCACATCTTTATTCTTTTCATAGAACTGAACGACGTTTCTCCATTATCCAGCTCTACAAATAGAAATATTTCCAGTCAAAATTTAACAATTAGCATAAATAAATGATTCAAATTTTATCCATTATAGTCTCAAAACCTTTTATTTCTCTTATAAGTCCGACGTTTCGGCCGTTGTGATAAAAGTTTAAGTTGATGTTTTTGACCTGGGCAGAATAGCCTGAAGTTAGAGTTGTTTAAATTATATGGTTTCAAAGTTGTATTAAGTAGATTGTCCCTGAAGATGGCCGGATTGGCCAAAACGTCGGACTTAAGAGAAATAAAAGGTTTTGAGACTATAATAGATAAAATTTGAACTATTTATTAAAAAGTTACCAGTCTCAAGAAAAAATTAAAATTATAAATAATTAACATAAAGTTATAATCAATAAAGTTGCTATTGCACCGTTAAGTATTTTTTTAGATATTTAGATACAACAATTAATATTTATATACGTATGCATAATTCCATTAATAGTCATAAACATTTAACAAATCAAAAAACATTTCTTGAAATCGAGCCAAAAAATCTTAGCGATTGTTCATATTTTTTTCTTACCTTATTATAATTTGAGGGCATTTGCAATTCAAGATTAAAAGTCCTTTTTATCTATTCCTTACAGAACATAAGTCTTATATTTTTATGTTGGGAATACATAATATATTTATTTATATGTGTTTAAATATTAATTGTTGTATCTAAATGTCTAAAAATAATATTATCAAGGTGTAAGCAACTTTATTGATAATAAAAATATGTTAATTGGAGATATTTCTATTTGGAGAACTGTTTCATGAGAAGAAGAGCCCGAAATGTTGTTCAGGTATAAATAAAAAGAATAAAGAGGTGAAAATAAATTTCCTGAAAATGAATATCATAAATATTCTTGTATTAATTCTAGAAAATAATAAACTTTTGGCGCCTTATTAAACATTATCAGAGGATGGGATGCTTTTCGAATCCATTTTATAACCCATAGAACACAATTTTGAGAGTTCGAGAAATTCAAAATATGTATATTTTCTCGCAACATATCAACAGTTCCAGCGTTTTGTTACGTATCGAATGGACTAAAATTCGCTTATGTGCGTTTTTTCACAGATGAAACAATAAGAAGTTGAATTTCTGTAAAATTTATCGCATCGCCGAATGCTTCAATCTTCAGCGTGCCACTATAGCATATCTAACTTGGATTAGACAGTTGAAACTTTATAAGTGTAACTAGTTTTTGCTAGATAAAAATCAGGGGTTCAGTACTTTGTAAGGAGGAGTACTATTACTAGAACAAGGGTTCTGCAAGGAGATGATTTGGTCAGAATCACGCTCGACCGCCAGATGTTTAACTAATTCAGGGTACCCAATTTATGAGTCTGGGTAGGCTCCAGAACCCACAGGGTTGACCCACGACTACACTACATCAGAAAACAATTTTCTGCCCAGCCGGATTCGAACCCAGGTCCTTGGAGTAAGTATCATAATGCCTTACCACGGTGCTACCGCCACCTCTCCATATATTGAAAAAGAAAAATTTATTAAAATTAATCATTAGTTAATTGACAAGTTGTTAGCGAAGCTCGTATGTATAATATACAAAACGTGAATCACTACTTCACGTATTTACATCTCTTTTATATTTATTTTTAGATATTATCGAAACAGAAAATTAATTATATATTAAATTAAATTATTGAAGAAGTTTGTCGGGGGTTGCGGTCAGCAAAGAACAACATAAATAAACAAAACCATATTTATTTATTTTATGCCGACGTTTCGACCTGAGTTTCAGGTCTTCATCAGGGCTATAGAACAAAAAAGATAACAACAATATTTAGAGAAACATACAATTGAAAAGGAATAGTATACAAACAAATTTAGAATTATACAAAATATTGAATTAAATTATAAATGATAAAAATTGATAACTGAAATTGAATAATAAAAAAATTTTTAATTGATTAATAATTGTGGAAATGGATGGTAGTAGATTGAAAACAGTGACAGATGAAGTATATCATGTAGGTAAGAAGATATGTATAATATAAGATATGCAAGTAGTATCTAGAAAACTGAAAAAATAAATAAATAAATAAATAAATTGAATCTACAATTGAACACTATCACAGACAATGAAAAATAGTGAGTGGCTTATATCTGAATTACAGTGGAGTATTAACTTATATACCTATACTAAAAATCTTATATAGTATACTTTATCCATAATATATAGTCAGAAAAAAAAGTAAAATGTGCTGAATTCTCTATAAATTTGCCTATAATACTGAAGCACTATATAGTTGATTGGTAGAGCCATTCTATAATGCACCAGTCAGCTGGTTGCACCTCTTCATCAAAGATGCAGCTCTCCGCAGTACATCTTTTATGCAACAGCGCTCCGGTAGGGAACCAAATTTTCATTTAAAACTCCGGATTATTTCTCTAATAGGTTTTTGTGTTTTAAATGAGTTTAATAGTTCTTATTTTAACTGTTACTGAACTACAGGGGAGAACCTAAAAAAAATTTATAATCCTAAAAATTCAGGTATTGGTACTTACAAGCTTTAGCTCGTGTCTCTTTATAAAGTTTTTTTTTCTAATCCTGATAATTAAAAAAATGTTTACGTATAAGAACATTCCTATATCGATCTTTATAATAAGTTAAACAAATAAAG
>NW_027114473.1:137615-148129 GCF_000696795.3 Halyomorpha halys | reverse complement strand
TATAATTGACCGTATAATTTCATATAATGAAGAATATGGTCAGGTTTACGGTCAAAAGAGAAACAAAAATAATTAACAACTATTTATTTTCTGATGAATGGAAGGAATATGGTCCTGGTGTGGTAAAAAAAAAAACTGAAATAGTAGATAATTATACTATTTTATTGAGCCAAAAACTATTTATTTTCATAGAATAAAATTACTTATTTATTTTACTATTTATTGCCTGACGTTTCGTCCCACTTTGTAGAGCTTCATCAGGGCTTTTCAAGTTGATGGTTTTTATATTCAATAAAATAACTATATCAAACGGAATGGTGAGCACGTGATAGCCGAGTGCGTTGTAGCGAGGTTTCCAGAGTGCTTACTTCAATCCGTCGTGGGTTCGGTATCCACCTGAGGCAGTCAATATTTATTTCATAGCACATCCGAGAAATAAAAAAAAAAAAAATGGCAAAAAAGAAAAAACGTTACCCAGGATCTTATTGGGTATATTTTCAGTTAAGTTTTTTATTATTCGTTATTAATAGGTACCCTTTAGATGAAACGACTTCGTTTGGTCCAGTTCTTTTTATTTATTGATAGATATTACAATCTCCCACACAGTTTTGGGCAATAGGTAATAGTGATGAATGATCTCATACATACTAAAATAAAAAATAAAAATACTCTTAAAATATATATACAAACAGAAGAATAAACAAAATGAACATAATCAAACTATCTGTATGAAAAATAAATGAATAAAATAATATAATGATAAAATAATATAGTCTCTAATCACACATGGCTGAGCAAGTGCGCTAAAGCCGCAAACACTCAACTTGAGTGGAGAATCTGACCATTGCCATAAATCCAATTGTCCATTTTTATTTTACAATAAGTCTCTTATTGTAAAATAAAAATTTTACCACTACCGTTTCAACCTTCTAGGTGGATTGTAGGGATGGGTGGAACTAGATAAGGTTTGAACCAAAGGATTAGGATGGTTGGAAAGGTTTGATTTAAAAGTTGAGTTAGAAGGATGAAAATTTGTACATCAGCTGAATTGGTGTCAGAAAAGTGCGTTTTCTTTGTCCCAATTTTCCTTTTTATCTACCATTTTTCATTTTTTTTGGTTTTCAGGATTAATGAACCAATCAAATCAGTTTTATCGGTTTTTTAAAAAGGTAAATAAAAAATTTATGAAAAAATAAAAGTTTTTTATTTCAGAGATGGAATTTATTTCTATTATTTTTTTTTTCGTAGGTTTTCTTTGTTTCTTTTATAGCTACATCCTATTTTAAAGTGACCCAAAATAAATACAGTTTCTACTTTATCATTCATATTGAGAAATTAAGGGAGATATTGTCGCTAGTGGACATATTGTATGATCCTGGGACTGACATAGATAACAGAGCGGGATAGGATATACACAGATATACAGAGTATACACAGAGTGCAATATATCTCCCCACCAGCTAGACCTGGACCTGATCCATTGTCCTCCAATTGCAGATGGCTCCCCCTTATCAGTCCCCCGGGATTGGTCCTGTCCTGATTCTGCTTTGTATGGAAAGTCAGAGGAGTCCCTTCCAATCTCCAGCTGGATCGCTTCGTCTCATCAAATGTCCAGGTCTCGTATGGGACAACAGGGTCTAGGTAGGAATTTCTATTGGTCGCTTTCTTTTCTCTCTTTGTTTCGTAAATGTTGCGGTGCGCTTAAAAATATTATTCTTGGAACTATTTAAATAAATTTAAAAATTCTTTAAAAATAAATATTATTCTATAACCACAGTAACAAACTGCTACAACCACTTATCAAATTAGTAAATAAAAGAAAAATTGCTATCTGCAAAACAACTTCAGATTTGGTAATAAAGGAACACGTCTTCTCAGAATGATCTTCGGAACTCATCATTACCATACGCCACTTCGTTTTAAAATAGTGACAGATTAGAAATTTTAAACATCCAATTTTATTGCTACTTTATTTGTTTTATCATTTTTTGGTGGTCGTAGCAATTATTAATTCGTTTACTTTATTTTTGCTGTTAGCTGCCCACCAATAAAACTAAGTTGTTAGCTTCGCGCGCCCTATAATATTGAAAAGGAAGCTATAACAGTCTGTTCCGGTCATGGTGAAAACAAAACACGAGCGATATGTTTTTTAGACGAGTGGGTTTTGGTTTTGTGAAGGTGACAGCTTGATTTTGGAACACGTTACGATTGTTCAATGTGAAGTGGTAATAGTTTAAAGGCCCTCTGTCTTACTGCGCTAAAGCCGCAAACACTCAACTTGAGTGGAGAATCTGACCATTGCCAGAACTCCAATTGTCCATTTTTATTTTAATATGTGTCTTGGCCACTGCCGTTTCAACCTTCTAGGTGGGCTGTAGGGATGGAACTAGATAAGGTTTGAACCAAAGGATTAGGATGGTTCGAAACGTTTATATGGAATTTTGAGAATTTGGTTGGTATGAGGTCAAGGACAAAAGGGATATGTAGGTCATGGTGTAGTGTTCTGTTGGAAACGTAATAGGGTGGATTAACTATGGTTCTAAGGATTTTGGATTGAAAGTATTGGATACGTTTGATGTTCGACGGTGAGCGTGATTCTAACCATATCATCTCCTGGCACAACATTTGGTATAGTAACAGCATACTTCTATGGTATGTCCTGCAGCGGTATGACTTCTTGTGTTGTAGCGGTACACATTTATTTATTTTTTTCTTGTTTTCATTAGTTTGTAAACTTGCTTCTAAACTATACTGAATTGTTCCCAGGTAGGATTATATGTGTTTTTGTTTATTTATTTTACATATTTTTTTCGTAACTATCCGAATTTCGAAACAAATTTCTATCTTATGAATAATTTATTGGGATAATTAGAAAGTTGGAAGGCTTGGAGATCCTAATGATATCTAGTAACCCGAACGACTGGCAACACTTCATCTTTCCTAATCGATGCCAACTCTTAACGCATGCAAAAAAATTGCATCAGCATTAATAAGTGGTTGTAATGGTCTTGATATCTACGATATCATCTGTAATTGTTAGTTTGTTTCTTGATTTGCCAATAGAAGACCGGTTATTTCGTGAAATCTGTTAGATAAAAAAATAATGGTATTGTAAGATTTATTGGTCGTAAATCCCATTCAATGACATTTTAACCTAGTAATTCCCAAAGTGTACGCCGCGACTACCGAGGGCGCCACGAAATATTCAATTATTAAAAAAAAAATTATAGCTATGAAAAATAAAAATTAATGAAGAGTTTATAAGAGATTGTTTTCTTATGAAACATCTGCATCTATATGATCTAATAATTTTCATTAATATTATATAATTTTATATTAAAAAATGAGAGTTTAATATGGTTTAGGAGATTTTGTCTTAGTCGTTTGGATTTATATACAATAATAATAACAAAAAACCACTAAAACATATTTTTTAAAATACAATAAAATATTTTTTTGTTTGATAATATTAATATAAAAAATTGACACATAATAGATTTGAACTTCCTTAACAACTTGTCATTTATCATACTAAAAAATATACAATATTATTGAATATTATTGATTATTTTTATTATATGATATTCGAAATATTTTTTCTGAAAATTGGTTTCTTTATTTGATAGTTGCATTATTATTTCAAACAATGTTTTTAGTATTTGATATTTTTTAGTAGAAATCACTGTTCATTTAAAATTTGTATCGTGGGCGGAGTTCACATTTAAATTATTATAAAAACATTCCTAATGAGTAATTAATAACGAGTGAATAATGAATGAGACTTTGCCAGAAGTCCAACCAACAGATATCGATTAATTGTTCAATGAAATTAGAAAATTTAATGAAAATTTTACATCGAATGAATGCGATACAAGTTCGTACCTTACATTCAAGCTTTCTAATAAGATACAATACAACCTCGTCAAAATTAAATCCTAAGAATCGCAATTAATGCTCCTTGGTTCATATGAAATAGCCAATTGCATCGCGAATTACGTTCTTTATTTGTCAATACAACAATATTTACTCTTGACATATATAAGAAAACATTCATAATTATTATTAACATAACGTTCAGTTTTTTTAGATAATTAATTAATTATGAAGAACGTGTGTGTTTCTTCATAATTAATTAATTGTAATTGATCTTATGGTGAGAAGTTTCAAATGTAAAATAATGAAACTTTAATAGAATTATAATTAAAAATAGATTTAAAAGAAATATACTAAAGAAATAAAAATGTTGATAATAATTTCGACAGTGGCAAACCCATTTCAAACACTCTCTTTGCAACTGTTACCGCTGAAGACGTTAATCTTGCCACCACAGTTGCTTCAAGATTTTACTGAAGGGAAGCATTATTTTAATCACCTTTAGCTCGTTAAAAGGTTTACATTGTATGTATGTGGAATACACGAAAATTTTATATAAAAGCTCAACAAACTCTGGGTATGTCAGTTTCATTTATATGGGTTCCTAGTCACGTATGAATCGCTGGGAATGAACTGTTGGACCTGTAAAGAAACACTCGCGCTCTCAGGACGGGGTAAAGCAATTTGAACTACATCAAAAATTAGCAAACCTTCGAAAAGGAATTCAAACATGGAACGAAAGTCTAAGAATGCTGTAGAGAGAGGGTCGTACTGAAAAGTCTGAGATTTCACACGAAGCTCACTCACTTTTATCTTATCTCAAAACAAACCCCTTCGAAATGGCAATGGTGTAGCAATATGAAAATCAGCCATATCTTCCAGGAATACCCATATTTCACACCTCAATAGCTTAGGATTAAACTAGAATATTTCAAAACCCTTAGAGACGATAACAAAACAATAAAATTAGTATTTCAGTTTTTAAAATCAAAAGGTTTTTTGTCACAAATGTAACATCGAATAGATGGAAAATAAATAAATAAAATTAAAAAAGAAAATAATAAAACAAATATCAGCAAAATTAAATAAGAAAATTATGGCGTTGATGACCCGTGATATTTTATTCCACTAAATAAAACTTAACAATCACCTTAAGAAACTTACTAAACTCATTTTCCTGGAATAAGCGAATAAATTAATTTAGCAACTTAATAATTTATCTGAAATATAATAAATCGAATTGAAAAATCCAGAGTTAGGCGTGCTGGAGAAATCTAGAATAAATTATAATAGCACAATGTCTTCATACCCAGACCAAATGTCACTATTAAGGCCAAGGGAAAATTAATTTTTTTCGGAATTTAGAAACAAGTTCCAATCTTGCCATAAACAGCTTTTAAGTCAATATCGGTTCCATATGTTGCCGATTTGGCCAGAACCAGATACCATTCCTTCCATAATAAACTTCCTAACCACCCAAATCCACTTGTTTCTAACCTGGCTTCTCCTTCATTACCTAATAATCTTCCTAGGCGTCTGAAAAGAAGATGGCCTCGGGATCTTCTCCTCTAGAAATGTTACTGGAGTTCTGTCAGTGGGTAGATTCTCCACATGTTATTATCATGTCACTATGTCACCTACAGCAAATTTACTTGTTGTGTATACAGTTGTAAATGACAATAAATAAATTATTTAAAAAAAATAAATAAATAAAAAAGTCGATATCGTCCCAGATAAAATATAGTACACTTTATTAAAAAAAAAAAATTGACATTTGTATCGCTACCCCACCAGAGAGGAAGCTCAATAAGCATGGATAGTAACTACTGACCTTCCTTCCCAGGCAGAATTTTTCGAATACAATTAGCTAATATTGCCATGGATACGATATTTATTTATCAATGGATCATTCATGAATAAGGGTCGTATCCATGGCAACATTAGCTATTAGTTTCAACTATAGTTAATTTTTTCCCAACACTGCTTTCAGAGCAGCGATATGATATAAGAAGTTTTTTACTCAGGTAATTTTTTTCTTTGGGCTTTCATGAAACAATGTATAAATTAAAATTACATAAAAGATAATAATAATACCAAGTTCAATGATCCAAATTACTCTCAACATTTACTTTATTTTAAAAACTTCCACGTTTCGGCCCTTAGGTAATTTTCGAGGAGAAATCATTGAATTGTCACATTTAATTTAAATTGTCTTTGTTTTGCAGGCTACTTGCCTTGTCATACATAAAATACATAATCTCAATTCAAAACCGTGCTTCAAAAATTGTTCTTCATTTTCTATTAACCACTTCAATAGTGTGGTTTATGTATGGCAAGAGTATTTAGCCAACAAAACAAAGACATTTTAAATGACTTGTGACAGTTCAATGATTGAGGTTTACTCCTTGAAAATTGCCTAAGGGCCGAAACAATAGAAGTTTTTAAAATAAAAAGTGTGAAATTCGGATCATTGAAGTTGGTGTTATTATTAAAATAAACCAGTTTCAATCAGTTAATAATATATTATTATACATTAAATCAGTAATCTAATTAAATAAAAGATTTATTTAAAAATAAATTACTTAAATTACTGTTAAAATTATATAAGCAAATGGGTTTTCAAGTATGTTAGGTCAAAACATGTAGTTTCTTAAACAAAATTAAAATAAATTTTTATCTTAATCATACAAAAATCATAGTTGAACTTCGATGACTTACACGAGAAAAAGATGGTTGGAGGGTCCACACAAATAAGTTGAAGTAACTTATTTAATCGTGCCAACGTTTCGGCCAAAATTTCTAGCCTTCATCAGTGGAAAATAAATAATAAAATAAAATAAAATGCCTATGTATACATTTTATTTTTTTCTGCTTTCATCACTTTAATTTTACTAATTCCATGCTGTGTCATTCTGTTTATATTTTATTTTTTATTTTCTGGATTCATTGGTTGTTATCTTGTTCCTTAGCCCTGATGAAGGCTAGAAATTCTGGCCGAAACTTTGACACGATTAAATAGGTTACTTCAACTTATCTTTGTTATATTTTGACCACACCCCTCAGTAAATTTAAGTTATCAATACAATACGAATCAACTTTATTTTTTAACTATACTGGTTAATCCGGTGAACGGCCATTTAACAGAGATTCTATTTTCTTAAGAATAAGATATCTATATTTTTATTTATAATTAGATAAAGTTATAAAGGTTAAAATCCGAACTAACTATCTCAAAACTTGCCGTTGAAAGAGACACAGCTTGAATAAGAATAATCGCATTGGACTCGTCGACTGTATTGACAGAAAATCGAGAAGTTGCTCGAGATAGGATAAGACAGAAAGGCCGCATAATGCCGAAGGGTGGCAACTGGAGGCAGTTACCTAGGTGTCATCGGGGGCTGTTATTGATGCAGGAGTCAGCGAGGGCGTGACGGATGATCTGCAAACATAACTCGAGAGGAGGGATCTACCGATCTGAGGGGATAAAGAGGGAAAGCTAAAAAAGTAACAAGGGAATAACTGATTGATAGCGTCCTGGAGGACAGAGGGTGCAGTTAGCGGATCACAAATAAATCTTATATCAAGGATATAGCAACATTGGAATAACGGAGATTTTAATGAGGCTTAGGCGACAAAAATATTCAGTAATTGTAGGTAATGAGAAAAATTATAAAATATATTAACAAATAAGGTACAGAGGTACATAATTACAAACATTTCGAAGTTTAAGTTTGAATTTTAGAATTAAAATTTTTATATTCTAATTAAATTAATTGTGTGAGTCGATAGCTCAATGGTGAGGCACTGTGCTACAAAATACCCACTCTCTATAATAGATTGTACCATAATGTGGAGTTAATTTTTAATACGTGAGGAATTGAGTGGGGTCGGGGATTCTCAGGTGATTATTTTATTTATTTATTATTAATATTATATTTAAACGACTAACCTGGAATGCTCAGACAAGACTGAAAAGACAGGAAACTGCGCTTACTAGACAAACGGTCTAAACTTCCAACTCATTACAAAAGACTGATCTACATGACTGTAATAAGGCCCATCTGGACATACGGAGTTGAGCTTTGGGGCTCCATTAAACCTTCGAATTCCTCTCGTATCCAATCCTTACAATCCAAAATCCTTCGTAAAACCCTCAATACTCCTTATTTTGTTACTAATAAAACCATCCATAAAGACCTAAATCTTCCTTAAGTAACCGATCTAGCCCGAACCCGGTATTATTCTTTCCATAATAAACTCCCTAACCATCCAAACCCACTGGTTTCTAACCTTGCTTCCTCTTCCGTTCCTGGCAATCCTCCGATGCGCCTGAAAAGAAGATGGCCTGGTGACCTTATATTGTAAACTGTTTCTAGAGCTACTGGGTAGTTTCTCTACATCCTGTATCATATCATTATGTCATTATGATAAAATTTACTGGTTGTATTTTTTATACAGTTGTAAATATCAATAAATAAATAAATTGTAGGAAGATAGTGCGTGTGGTGGTTATTAAAGGTATCAAAATAGTAGAAAACTATTTACTGTTTACCAATGTTTTGCCCCACGTTGCAGAGCTTTGTTGGTTGGCGGAAAAAGTGGGACAATTTTTTACCTGACTATCCGTTTCCCAACCATCTCTGTTGTCATCTTTGTTTTAATTTGGCAGGTATTTTCCCCTATGTTTATTTGTTAGTTTTATTATTTTTTTTCATATCTCCATTTTACGTATCACCATACCTTTTTACCATAATTATAACTAGTTCTAATGAGTATTTTTCTACAATTTATTAACATTTCCTAGATCTGCATTTAGGATGCATATCACACCTGGTTGTATTTATTAGTAACTAGTTTCTAGTCTGCTTATACGTTTACTTCCTTAAATTATTATTTCTTTTTTATATACTTTATAAACAAAACAATTGTTTTGAAATGTTTTTTATTTTAATATTCTGTCAATTCTTACAATGTTTGTATCTTCATTTTTCATTTAACCCTGACAAAGCCCTGCAAATTGGGGCGAAATGTTGATTAACAATAAATAGTTTTCTTTTACTATTTTGATACCTTTATTGACCGCCACCGGGACTATCTTCCCTCAATCTACTTCATATGGTCAACTCTCTTCCAATATAACATATTAATATTTCTAATCTTGTTTATTATAATATATTAATATTTTTAATCTTGTTTATTATTATGTAATATTTCTATTATTGTTTATTATAACATAATAATAATTCTAATCTTGTTTATTATAACCTATTAATAGTTCTAATCTTGTTTATTTTGTTGTCCAGGAGAAGCTAACAAGCAATTAGGTGATTTGAAATTCAAGTTACAAAAAGCAGAGCAAGATGTTTCTACTTTGCAAGCCACGGTATGTTATTATTTTATAGTAATATTATTTAACAGTAAGTTTACTTATTTTTATATATTATAGTATTTATTTATATACTTCACAAAAATTAATGTATTTATTTATTGTTTATATATTTTTAATATTATTATAAAAGATCATAGTATGTCACATATTGCACTGAAAGAATTCCCTAAAAAAAAGTACAAGATTTATTTTTTATGATTTTGGAGCAGTATGGGTACAGGGGCATTTAAAAAATAAAATAAAATAATAAAGTTACTTTTACTAATATTAATTCAAATAAGAAATTGAAAAAAAAATAATCATAATAATATATTCATTTTTTGATGTTTGGAAAAATGTGTGGGAAGAAATGTGTTAATAATCATCAACTGGGGAAGAACAATAGTACTCAATAAGTCCTAATTATAATAAAATTATCCCTTTGTCGATTCTGAAAACTAAAATTTTTCCCTTTTTCAAACAGAGGATCTACAAACAACTGATTTTATTAGCATATATCTTGATGTCCATGTTATAAACCGATTTGTCCCATCTTGATCAGCCAATTTAACCGACGTCAGAGCTTTAAAATTGATTATTTCTAAATCATTTTAATTAAAGTTAACCATAGCTTTTGTATAAACAAAGGTAAGAACTGAGACTGATTCACTGGAGCTCCGTGAAATTCTGATTCCAGCGATATCTCATTCATTCAGTGCTACAGGACCTTATATTTGGTACCAAATCAGTTTTGAGATTTATTATATTAACATGTTTAATGTTTATTGTGTCTGTATAATTATTTCCTATTTTTTTAATAATTGTAATAAGGTATTGGTGATTCTTCCAAAACTGGGAATTTTGAATATTAGAATTTCATTAAATCAAATGTTTCTGATTTGAATGTTTTTTAAATAAAATAATTTTTTTCATCTTTACTAATACAATTTTTCGTCATTGTCACTAGAGTTGGGTAAAAATTAACTATAGCTAAACTACTAGCTAAAGTTGCCATGGATACGACCCTTATTCATGAATGGACCATTGATAAATAAATATCGTATCCATGGCAATTTTAACTATTAGTTTCATTATTATGAGAGATAGTTGACCGTGGATGATAAATGAGGAGAAGATGGTTGGGGGTGCGGTCAATGAAACACAAATAAGTATGACTAACTTATTTTAATGTGCCGACGTTTCGGCTAGAGTTTCTAGCCTTCTTCAGGGCTAAAAACAAAACAAGATAACAACCATAAGATAATAACTACAG
>NW_027114473.1:127769-135860 GCF_000696795.3 Halyomorpha halys | reverse complement strand
TTTAAAAAATATTATATTTTATTTATTAATTATTTTCATGTACATAGTTTATTATGTTCATTTTCTTTATCTTTCTGTTTGTATATATTTAGAGAGAGATTTTATATTAGTTTGAAAGTGATACAGTTAATACTATCACTTATTGCCCAACAACGTTGTGGCAGATTGTACTATCTATCAAGCTATAGCTTACTGTACGAAACCCGCTTAGAGAATGTGAACGCAGTAATATTTTCAAGGAGTGATAGTCTTCATGTTGCAATAATTACGGCAAAAGATCGGTGTACAGATTAGCTAGATACATAATCACCTACATTTCGAGGTGTAAGGTTAAGTTTTTGAATTTTTATATTTTAATTAAATTGATTGGGGGAGTGAATAGCACAGTTATTTGACCCCAATTTCTGAATACTTTAATGAAAACTAAGTATAATCATGTAATATGAACACAGAATGGCGGCAGTTTAAAAATATTTTTTAAAAATTAATTTTTCATACGTAGCTACAGATCTACAGAACATCATTTAAGGTAGATTTAAATATAAGTTCAATAATATGAGCCCTAACAGATCTGTTTACGTTAAATAGTTTCCTAGTTACATTTTTTTTAGTAGTTAATTTATTTTGGGAAAAATGTTCTCAGGATCCATGAGACGTAATAATGTCTATTAGCACTAAAATTACAGCTAGTTTATTGATTGGAGAAGATGGTCGGGGGGTGCGGTCAGCAAAGAAACAACATAAATAAACAAAAAAATATTTATTTATACTGATGTTTCGACCTGATTTTATGATCTTCATCAGGGGTATAAAAACAAAAAGACAACAACCATCATTTAGCGAGAAAAAATTTTATTAATAACTATGGACAAAGACAGTAGTAGTGAATAGCTCAATTTTTCTCTCTAAATGATGGTTGTTGTCTTCTTGTTTTTATAGCCCTGATGAAGACCTGAAAATCATGTCGAAACATCAGCATAAATATATATATATATTTTTTTATGTTGTTTCTTTGCTGACCGCACCTTCCGACCATCTTTTCTAATCAGTAATCTACGGTCTACTCTACACCTCACTACAGCTAGTTTAATGTGCTATAAACTACAAATAGGTTTGAAATAGCTGCCATTTTTTATTTCCTCTAATTATACTAGGGAAAAATTTTGACTAGTAATTATACATAGTTTTCTTTGAAACAATCAAATATTGGGACGAAATGACTGAATTTTTATTCTACTTGGGCTAATTACAATAACCTCTGAGTATTATAACTTCCGAAACGTACCGGGCCACCGTCAGTGAACCTGGGGACTCGGGGTAATATAATACACCAAGCTCTGCCTAGCGATACGATAAAAATTTGAAATTATTTTATACATTACTTTTAAAGAAATTTAATTTCTCTCTCGGCGATTTGGCTCCTTCTAGCGACAGAGACTAATTAATTACACTAACTAATTATCATTGCGACCCCTTCATTGTGGAGAATAGGAGTAACAGATGCAACTGTTGAGGAATCCACCCCAGACGTATCTCCCATTCCCCATCAGGAACACTAAGAGATGAAAAAGAAACGACTGCGGTATCCAGCCGGCATAATGAACACTATACCGTATGGATTTAATTACTGTTGGAATTTAATTCCAGTCCGGTTGCGGAGGGTTCTTCCAGAGGGGACGGAGCGCTGGAGTGCGGACAAAGTTCAGGATTACAGAAAGGAATTAAATTATTTCCTGTTGTACATCTGCCTCGTGCTTACAGGGGGGGCTATATGTAAAGTAACGAGAAAACTTTCAAAGTAACAATAAACGCCTGCATCAACAAACTTCGTTCGGTTTCGGAACAAACTTTAAAGTCCGTGTTTTGAGTGGTCTCGAATAAAGATATTAAGCGTGAAGTGTGGTGTATATGATACATACGAATTATACATTACTTGTAGTACCCAAGAGCCCAAAAAGGCCGTTTTCAGCCTAATTTTTTATTACTTTACTGGAAACTATGTATAATTACTAGTCAAAATTGATGAGTCTACCAAGTATAGGTAGGGGGAATAAAAAGTGGTGGCTGTTTCAAAAAAATTTTTTATTCGGAGCTCTATATCTTTAAAACTACCAACAACAATACAAAAACAAATAGAATATCATTTAAAGTAGAGTAATTTTGCTAAGATGAAAGCCCTAATAGAGCAATTAGCTATTATTAGGGAATTACAAATAGCGGTTGTTTCAAAACGTTAAAAAAAATTAATTTTTCATTCAGAGCTCTAAATCTTTAAAACTGCAAACAATACTAAAAAAACCTAAGATGACATTATTTAAAGAAGAGTAAATTTGCTAAAATATGATCCCTAATAGAGCTATTTACGTTCAATAGTTCTCGAGATATAGCTTTTTAAAAAGCAACATTTCATAAAAATGTTGTATGGGACGTACTGAAAGATCAATAAACACAAGTAATATCTGCAATGAACAACCACTGAAGTCAAAATGAAGTCAACAATTCTAGAAAAAATTCTTCCAGCTTGGCGTCTAATCTAATATTTTCTAATAGTAAAAGAACCCAAGAGGAGAAAAAAGGCAGTTATCTCACCCCAATTTTGTATTACTTTAATGAAAAATATGTATAATTACTAGTCAAAACTGATGAGTCTGCCAAGTATAGGTAGGAGGAATAAAAAATGACGGAAAAATAATTAATTCTTTATTCGGAGCTCCATATCTTTACAATAAGCAACAACTATAGAAAATCTAAGAGAGCATAATTTAAAGAAGAGTAAATTTTCTCAAATGTAAGCCCTAACAGAGTTATTTACGTTCAATAGTTCTCGAGATATAGCTTTTTAAAAAGCAACATTTCATAAAAATGTTGTACAGAAGTCTATTAGCACTCAAATTAAAGCTAGTTTAATGGTATATAGTTTAATACGTAGTAGTTTTCATGATATTTGCTAAAATAAATTGATTTATAGTTGTTCGGGCAAATTTTTATTTGCCCAATTTATATTCATATGTGAATCTAATAAAAACTACTACCTCTACGAAGATAAATGTAATAAACTACTTTATAGTAAGTTTAATTTCCTTTATTTTGAGCGTTGGCAGACATTTGTGCGTCTTATGGGTCTAAAGATATTTTTTTCAAAAATAGAACATTTTATACGAAGAACTAAAAATTAAAATTTTGTGAATTTATTTTGTCAAATACCATAAAAACTAGTACTCATACAAAGATAAAGGTTAAAAACTATTTTATGGTAAAATGAACCAGCTTTAAATTTGGTGCTCATAAAAAATACTTATGTTGTCCGAACTATGATAAATCAATTTATTTTAGCAAATATCATGAAAACTACAATTCCTACGAAGATAAAGGTCACAAACTACTATATAGTCCATTAAACTAGCTTTAAGTTAAGTGCTAATAGACATCTGTACGTCAAATGGTTTTTGAGATATAGATTTATCAAAATAAATTAACTAACTACTGATGTTTCAATACATTTTTATGAAATGCTGGTTTTTAAAAGGCTATATCTCGTGAACTATTGGACATAAATAGTACTTTAAGGGCCAATATTTCAGCAAATTAACTCTGCTTTAAATAATGTCCTCTAAGGTTTTCTAGTGTTGTTTGAAATTTTTAAGATATAGAGCTCCGAATGAAAAATTAATTTTTTTTAACGCTTTTTCAAACAGCCGCCATTTTTTTATTCCCCCTACCTATACTTGGCAGACTCATCAATTTCAACTAGTAATGATAATAGCTCATAGTTTTGATTAAAGTAATAAAAAATTGGGGTGAGATAACTGCCTTTTTTTCTTCGTATATTATATAAATATAGGATCGATTAACTTAAATGGTTTACTGCTATTACAACGTTGAGTAAGGACAACTTCGTTTTCCATTCTATATTTTCGGAAATCATAATTGGGAAAAATCAAATTCCAGATAGATGAATGCTAAAACTGGAGAAAAGACACGTGGCTGGAAAAGTGAGTTGGAGATGTGCCACGCAGCAATGTAGGGTGCACCTTACAACTGACCAATGGGGGGAGAGCTTTCAAAGCTACGTGCCAGGGGTGTCTCAACACGTGTACTTCATTCTCCTGCCAGGGCACAGGTGTATCAATCCAAAGTCAAGATAAACATATAACGTATGTTAGTTTTCAAATTTAATATATTGTTTAATTAATTGTCTAAGAGTGGTTAATTTTAATAGTAACACAATTTCAATTGATCCATTTCACTCTTAATTACATTTGTTTACAATTCTCCAACGTTTCGGCCCTTAGGCCATTATCTAACCTAAAAATTATTTTTATATTATTTCTTCATACATAACACTAACATTTCTCATATATACTTCATCATTTACCTCACAATGCATTAAAAAACGTTTTGCATTACACGCCAATTGCTCATGTCGAACAAGCGTCAAACCAAAAGCAATTATGATGGTTGGGGGGGGGAGGGGTTAGCAAATAAACAAAAAACTATTTATTCGTTTCGACCTGAATTTCAGGTCTTCATCAGGGCTAAAAAAACAAGAGGATATAACAACTATCATTCAGAGAAACATAAAAATTAAAAGAAAAACATTTTATTTTAAAAACCTCCAACATTTCGGCCCTTAGGTAATTTTCAAGGAGAAAACCTGAGCCACTTAATTGTCCCAATTCATTTAAATTGTCTTTATTTTGCAGACTACTTTTCTTGTCATACATACAACACACAATCTCAATACAAAACTATGCTTAAAAAAATGTTTTTTCTCTTCCTATTAACCACATCAATATTATGGTTTATATATGACAGAGCATTTAGCCAACAAAACGAAGAAATTTTAAATGAATCGTGACAGTTAAATGATTGAGGTTTTCTCCTTGGAAATTTCCGAGGGCTGAAACCTTGGAGTTTTTTAAAATAAAAAATCGAGAGAAATTCGGATCATTGAAGTTGGTGTTATTACTAAAATACACTATTTTCAAAATATCAGTTAATAAATATATTAAATCAGTAATCTAATTAAATAAAAGATTTATTTAAAAATAAATAACTTAAATTACTGTTAACATTATACAAGCAAAGGGGTTTTCAAGTATGCAAGGACTAGTCGTTTCTTTAAAAATATAAAAATCAAATGTTAATAATATAATAAATTTTAAGTTATTAAGAAATATCTCATCGGAACTAAAAAACAAAAAGGTATAATAACTATCATTCATAGAAACATAAAATTTAAATGAAAACAATAAACAAACAATTTTTAAATATACAATAATAATGAATTTAATAGAAAAAAATGTATTATAACAATAGAAATAGTTATTACTAGATTGATAACAATAAAAGATTGTTATTGACCATTTTTTTAAATTTAAATCAATTGTTTAGAACTTGTATAAACAATTGTTTATTGCTTATTTGTGTTTATTTGCTGATCGCACTGGGGAAAGTCGGGGTAAAAAACAATTATTAAAATAACATCATAACCCTTTCCTACTAATTTTTTGTATGCATAATAATATAAAATTATAATTTCAATGCAATAACTATTTATAAAAAAAAATTAAAGAAGCTAACAAATTGTTAACGTAATGATTTAGGTTATCTTCACAAGAAATCAACAAAACAATGGTTTATTGTAAAAAAAAAAGTTAGATTTCCAATTCTTTTTACAGTAAAAAATATTGAATTTGAGCGAATGATTGGTTTATTTACAGTTTAAATTTAATAAAAAGTTAATGATGTTTAGTTATTTGGTTGTTTTATAATTAATAATCAATTATAATTATGAAATTAAAATAAATATAATCTATACCGCTATAACCTATAAAGAGTCAGGGATGCAGTACTTTGTTACTAGACCAACGGCTGTGCAAGGTAGCGATTCGGTCAGAATCATGCTCGGCCACCAGATTCGTACCCAATTAAAGGTCTTCATGAGGCTGGGTTTACCCCGGAGGGCTTCCGAACGCGACTACATGGTTCTTGGAGAGTTAGTAGTGCAGTGCCTTATCACTGAGCTAATGTCTATCACTATAAAAATTTTATAATGACAAATTTATTCATTAATACTATCAATTCATAATTTATAATTTAAAAAAAAAAATGTTTTGGTACTGCCTTTGCATCTTAAAGTATACATACTACTTGATTCGAAAAGACAACTAGGCAATAGGATATCGATCAAACATGGATAGGGACTACACGAATTGCGTGTTCACATATATCTTATTATACTACTGATATACTATTGCGTTGAAACTAGGTGTTATATGATTTATTATAATAAATAAAATATAAAATAAAACGAAAATTCAGACTAAATAAATTAATATAACTTACCTATATCTGAAGATCCACCCCAGGTGCCTTGTTGAGACTGGCGAGCGAGCTTGGTGATTGCGTCCACGTACATTCTTGACGCGGCTGCAGCACCTGAAATAAAAAATATTCATTACTTAATAATAATAATATTATTTATTTATTTATTATATATTCAAAGAAACTGCATATACAAATAACATAAATATATTTACAAATGGTGAGTGGGTCTCTCAGTAGAAAGGTTTGTGTAGTAACATTGCTCCCTTTCAAAGTACTACACACATGGGTTATAGTAGTACAAATTTCTTTTTTATTTATGAATACAATTACACATAGAAACTTCATTTTAAGCTTATGTGTTAAGTTATGTTTTGTAAGGTAAACAAGTAGATATTTATTTTTACTGGTTAACTTACTGAATGGCATTAGCTGAGATGTTCCACGTTTTAGTTACAGATATTAAAGTTCAATATAATTCTCACTTGTCTCTATTTACTGATTCTATCGTGAAGATACTTTAGAATTTAGATCATAAGAAAAAAAAATCACTACTTAATATCTCTAACATATTCACCACAGTAATTCTGAAAGTAGCAGAGAAATTTGATGTCGCTTATAAAGAAACTATTTACCATAAATTTATAAAATATTCTTCCTCATAATTACATCTACATTCGTTTAGCAACATTTCAAAATAGCGGCTATTGAAAAAATTTTATTTTATAATTTTTATTTAATCATAAATACTACAATCTGCCACAACGCTGTTGAGCAATAGTGATAACTGATCACATTCATACTAAAAATAAAAATAAAAGAATTTACATAAAAATAAATAAAATCTATCTCTAAATACATATATATGTATAAACAAAAGGATAAAATCAAACATGAGGAAACAAAAATAAATAGATAAAACTGTACGAAGATAGTCCGGGTGGCAGTCAATAAAGGTACCAAAATAGGAAAAGAAAATTATTTAACCCATTATTAACGCTTGCACATGTATGAATTTATTTAAGCTTGGCAACTTGTAGAGACATATATATGGTTCCCCAGAAGCCTTTTGCAAGAGCCTGGGCAAGAGAATTTGTTTGCACTAATATTGATTTTTATAATTCACTTTACTCAGTTTAGATTTCCTAAAAGTTTAAATTTTTGTGTTTTTATAATGATTTTTCAAAATAAAAACAATTTCCTCTTCTATGTTAGCATATTTGCTCGTTGCTTAAGAAGATAGCAAATTCTTATATGGCCTAAATATGAAGTATTATAATAAATTAAAAAAAATTATCTTTATAATATATGATGATAAATCATGCAATCAATCGAGTATTTTAACTTGTAAGTGTTAAATGAGATCTTAAAGTTATCTTTACTCGTAATAAAAAATTATTTATCAAAAATTCTTTAATAGTAGTTTCATTCAAGCATGCCTTCGATCCTTGCATAACCATTTTGGTTGTATTACTGTTTTAACTTATAGTACGCTTTGGGGCTCCACTAAACCTTCAAACTCCGTTCCTATCCAATTCATACAATCCAAAATCCTTCCTAAATTCCTCAATGCTCCTTATTTTGTTACTAATAAATGTTCCTTACGTAACCGAGCCTGAACCTGATATCACTCCTTCCATTATAAACTCCCTAACCATCCAAACCCACTAGTTTCTAACCTTGCTTCCTCGAAGTATGGCCAAGTGACCTTATATTGTGCTATGTTCTAGTAGCTGATTTACTTGGGATGCCAGGATAATCGCT
>NW_027114473.1:114389-122269 GCF_000696795.3 Halyomorpha halys | reverse complement strand
ACTTAAAGGTTTGTCAATCTAATTTTCTCAGGGGCCTCTGGTAATGTGACAAACTTAATACAGATGTTTTCACATCCGAGGATGCTAAAAGCTTCCCAGAAGGATACCCTGATCAGGAGCAGATGACGAAACATCTTAATATTATCCCGGATGTCCAAAACTCGATACATAGCAATTGTAAAATGTTTTTAGAGTTCTACTATTGGGTAGTTTCTCTACATGCTTGTACCATACCATTATGATTTCATTAAATTTACTTGATGTATTTTATGTACAGTTGTAAATATCAATAAATAAATTTTAAAAAAATCTAAGCTATTGAGATGTGATATGAATTATGGGCAATCTTGGAAAATATGGCTAATTAACAAATTGTTGTTGCAATACTGCTGGCAGTTTGGAGGCGTTTGTTTTGAGATAAGATAGGAGTGGGTGAGCCTCGTGTGACCTATTCTCAGCCTAGTCAAACAACCTCCTCTCTACGACATTTGTGAATAGAGCTACCCCAGGACTTCACGTAGCTTTATACAAGTGGATTGCCTTGATGATATCAATGAATGATATCATACAATGAATGATATTGTGACCTTATGCTGTAAAATGTTTTTAGAGTTCTACTATTGGGTAGTTTCTCTGCATACTGTATGATATCATTATGATCTTACTTCAAATTTGCTTGATGTATTTTTTATACAGTTGTAAATGTTAATAAATAAATAAATAAATAAAATATTTTCAAAAAACTTATAGTACCACGACGAAGAACTTTCATTCAAGAGGACATCAAAATAAAAGTAAGGAACTCGGCAGATCGTAAAATATAAAAGAAGGAGACTTTACGACAGTAAATGAATCTTATAATAAGAGAGAAGTATCCACCGCGAAGCGGCTCTTGGCAGCTTACCTTTTAATTTAGGCAGCCGTGCCGAGGAGATTAAATGTGAGTGGAGCGACATCAGGCAAGGGGACAAGGCGTCCCTTTTTAAAACGAACCCTCGGGTAACCAACCCCCGCTAGCACGTCCTACTAATTTGTTTCCAGCTCTCAGAGAGGCAACTTCTCCACCTGAAAGAGACCATCTCCCTTGTCTCTTCAGTGAACTTTCTCTCTAGCAGTACTTTAGCTGTAACATACTGACGAGAAGGGAAATTCGTAGATGAACTGATACGAAGATCTTATTGTGTATAATCAATGAAAGAGCATTAATTTGGACTCGTGTTCAGTAATGTCAGTAAACTAGTAGATGAATGCGTTAATACCCACGAAGTAGTTTAAAGTACCATTGTGTAAACTGTATGATAATTATAATATAATGCCGTCATGACAGCACTTACAATCGTGACAGTAGAGTCGTACTAGTATTTATTCCACATCGGCACAACGAAAAGACCTTGCTATTCTTATAGTTGTAATTCCACAAATAAGATCAGGTTGTCATTTCGTGCAATTACCAACACCTTCATCTTTATTACTTTTGAGTTTTTCTTTTCATTTTTCTATGAGGGAAATATTGCTTTATTCCATCCAGTCAAATATTAATTAATTATATTCTATGAAATATCTGTAGGACAGTTTGCCCAATCCATTTATAACTGCTACTATTTAATAAGTTAAATATATCTGATTTACTAATATACTATACCTCCATAACTATATCTGTAACACATTTTTTTATAGATTTTAAATATTTATGGATGTAGCATATTTTTGTATAGTCTGCAACATTTAATATAACTTCAATCGTTGTCTTTTCGTATGATGGATATTCAACTATGATATGTGTAGGAATCTCTTTACCACAATTTACGCAGTAAATAAAAAAAAAAAAAAAAATGAAACGAAGGCCTTTAGTTCAGAGGCCATAGCTCTTAAAAGAAAAAAAAAACAAACGATATGTGTTAAGCCCTTGAGCAATTTCCCAATGCGTGGTTCGATAGTGGCAAATAACTGAACATATTAACTTAATAACCTATAAATATATGTAGCTCACTAAGTTAGAAAAAAAAAATGCAAACCCAAACATTAAAAAAATTAAAAAGCCACCTCGTTTATTATTTTTTGTACCAACAGATTAATTTCAAGAACCCGGATTGATTATTATGTCTTCTGTTACTGTAGCTGTGAGTTAACCCTGTGAGCTCAGAGGATCCCTCAGGGGTCCATTCAGCCTCATAAAGTAAGTGTCCTTCATTGGGGAAAAGTTTGGCGGTTGAGTAGGTTCATTGAAAAAACACCTCCTTATTTAAAAATGACCAGAAAGGGGATCATGAAAAAACAACACATTGCACAACCCTTGTTCAAGAACCAGTACTTCCTTACTATTGATGCCCTTTCCCTGGCCCTTCATTGTGGCTGTAAAGTTTTTCACATTTTCGAACCCAAAGATTACTATTTCATTTTAGTCGCACGCCATGAGTAATGATCTGTCCGTGCAATATACGTGGTGCAATGAGGGTTGATGCAATATATGCATTGACTGCACCGGAATTTAGTTCATCCCCAAAACCAAACAGAAAAGTCAACTTTGATCATTAGCCACTCTCCTAGTTTATCTTTTGAGTAGCGAACTTTTGGCGCCCTCTGCAGAGCCTACGCTGTATCAACATCCTCAGTCCAGTCGACCCTATCTTTTAATGGGTTAGTTTGATCTGAATCTAATGAATGGATGAGTTCAACTCCCGCAAGGGAAAGTTTGGATCTGGTCAAGGGAATACAACAATTTTATTTATAATGTTTAAATCCAGAATACTGAGATTTAAAAAAAAAGAAATAAATAAAAGAAACCTTTCAATTTATATGGATCATGAAAAATCTGATGCGTATCTTAAAAAATAAGAAAGTATTTGATTTTGAACACTACAGTCAAAATGAACAGTTCCGGTTGTATCGGACAATATCAATAAATTTATCTTAGCCAGACAAAATTTAAAAAAATTGGGAAGATCGTTGATTTTCCGTGAGTAATTAATAAAAAAAGGAAGATGATCCGTGTGTAGTAAGAATAACTCATATGAAAGAGAATGAGATAACATGAAATAAAAGTGAGCTAAGGTGAGGCTAAAAATATTAGAAAATTTATATAAATATGAACATTTTAAATTGTCAATGAAGTTACTTAGTTAATGAATTAATATTAATGAATGGGTTACAACAGGCCGATTCTAGGTCATATGGTAATAATAATTTTTGGACTTCGGACCTTAGCCTCACGGTGCTGATTCACGACCTTAGCATCAAGGGTGCTGTACTTATAGTATGTATGTATTGCTACTAGACCAAGGGTTGTGCAAGGAGGTGATTTGGTCAGAATCATGCTCTAATTTTCGCATTAGATCTAAAAAATAATTTTAGATAATTACTTTCAATAATCATCCTGGCATCTTTCAAACCAAATGCATGAAACATTAAATCGATACGAGGTTTTGATTCAAACTGAAAAATAAATTAGCCTGACAATGTACCTAGAAAATAATTTCTTTCCGTCCCATCCGAATTTATTCATGGGAACAATTATTTGTTCTTGCCGTCTGGAGCTGGGAGCCTTCTTCATTTCAACGTTCCCCTCCAGTTCATTGTAAGTTAATCCCAGTTTTACAACCGGGAATTTACTCAGGACTGGGGATTCGACCGAGGAGAAGAGCCCGAGGACAGAAGTAATCAGTATTAAATTAAGGTAAGGTAATTGGCCCACACCTGGTTTTATCGCTGAGTAGGGAGGGCGTGCTATTAAATTGCCCGCGCAAACCCCCAATCTCCCGCCCGCCGTATAATCCCGCGCTACCTTAAGGCGCCACGCAGCGGCATTAACAAGAATTAAATATAGCTGCCTCTTCCCTGTCCTCGAGTGTGCCGGTCTGTAGATTTACTGAAGTGGCCCGTCCAACGTTTCGACCTCAACACCTTGAAGGACCCTTTTTTCAATTTGTAGTCCTCTCTTGAAGTCACTGGATGAAAATTAGATGAGAAATGAACAATAACTTTATAGTCTACATATTTATCTTCAAAACCTTTTTTTTTTTCCCTCTACGCCACAGGAAGTGGGCTATTACGCCATTTTCCTTCTCGCAGCTCAACACAATTTTATTCGTCCTCTTAGTTCATCCGTATCTCGCTCAACATCCATCAGACCAACACACGCCAAAAGATGGTCCCCATCCATGTCCCCTATGTTGCATAGAGGACATTTCGGGGAATCTACGATGCCAATTCGATGGAGGTGTTTTTGGAGCAGATCATGTCCTGTCACTAGCCGAAAACAGGCCACTCTCTCAGCTCTGCTAAGATTGCCTGGGATTCTTTTTTCCTTATCCAGTAGGCTCTCCCACTTCTTTCCTTCCGCTTGAACTCTGTGTCTAGCACTTGTCCTGTCCTTATAATAAGCGCTTATAAGTGATTTCACTGTTCTGTAGGAAAGTGGGAGAACAGGCTGGATCTCTGCACAACCAAGTTTAGCCAACTTGTCAGCTTGGTCATTACCATCTATGCCAGCATGGCCTGGTATCCACTGCAGGGCTATAGCCCTTCCTCTTTTTTTCATGATAGCTGCCATGTTTCTGCACTTTTCTTCCGTGGGTGACTCTGCGGCACCTGGTGTTGTTAGTTTTTGTATTACGGTCTGGGAGTCGCTGAAGATTACCATGTTGTCATTGCATTCAATAGTGGCTTCCATCGCAAAGTAGATAGCCTGCATTTCTGCATCATAATTATCACATCCCACTCCAACGGGAAATGACAATCTTCAAATCCTAATGGTGGGCATTTAAATTATTTTTCTATAATTTTGGAATTTAACATAGCATCGGTTTAATATTAGATAAATTTATGTTGTATTTGCTATATAATATCGTACAAATAGAAGCATATTATAGCATTAAAATATCTGATACCTCCATTCAGATGAATTAATGCATCGTTTTTAAACGAATGAATACTTCAACGAGTATGTTTGATTAAAACAAAAAATCTGAAAGCAGTTTACTTTAGATAAAATCAGAATAATAATAATAATAAAGGCTTAACGAACCGATGCCGATACCACCAAACGCACTGTGCATACATCCATCCAGTGATACCCCTCCAAACCCAATTCCACTAAATCTGTTTTAACAAAATCCTCCCATCTACGTTTCGGTATACCCCTCGGACGTTTACCCTGTAGTTCAGTGTTTATTACTATTTTAGGGATCGCTCCTTAGTAACGACCTTACAACCTTGCACGCCGCAATGCTATAACTTGAATTATATTTCCCGGGTGTAGGTCCTATAATTCAGCGTTGTGTAATCTTCTAAATTCTCCGTTAATTCCTCCTTTTTCGGTCTGAATATTTGGCGCAATACTTTATTTTCGAAAACCCTAAGACGCTGTTCGTCCCTTAGTTTAAGAGGCCACGCCTCACATCTATACAGAACAGTAGTAAGGATAAAATAGTTTTGTAAATTCTATTTTTTAAGTAGATAAAATCAGAATATCAATAAAAATATATATTTCTAGTTAGGGATATAAGTAAGAAACACAATAAAATATGCGTAAATTTTTTTCGGTATTAGGTGACTTACGGTTTTAGGACGTGTCGGATTAAAAAGCGGTAAAGATGAGATCTGATTTACAACTCGATTTAGTATCCGTACTATCTGAATCTATAACAGTACACCATTTCATCGAAGGCCCTATTGTCAGGTGTGCTGTAGAGACATTTGAGGTTAGCAATACAAAATACTTTCAGAAGTCTAACAAGCCACTCTCATGAAACAGCAAAAATAAATCAAGATTCCAAAAATTGTAGAGGTTACGAGGAGCAAGATTGAACATGGTAAAGCATATTGGAAAACTATATATTAAATATTAATTTTTCTAAAAAAAATTTAATTTAAATATATATTTTTATTTTAACGGTATATCATACATCTATATTATTACTTTTATTTCTGGAAATTAGTTTTCTATGTGTAATGTATTCAAATTGCAAGGTTAATTAATATTGTTTTAACTCACATATCCACAACAAGAAACATGTGTTTTTAATGTTTATTGAAATACATATTTACTTAAACTAATTGTAAAATTAAAAGAACAATCTTAACTAACAAAGGCCCTATCCTAACTTATTCTAATTATATCTATGTACTTATTACTAACTTATAATCTTACCTACAATTAAAATACTTACAATTGTTATCTGTGTCCAAAGGTGAACAATAACGCATACGTACTTGCACTCAGCTGGTCGTGGCAGAGAGAGAGAAAGATCACTTCTCAATACACAGTTTTTAAACATAACTCAGCTCACAGAGAAACCAAAAAATACACTAGGCTTTACATCAATGTCCATTCTTTAAAAAAACAAACGACGACAGAACACATGATTTTCCTCTCCCTCTCTGCCCGATACCTCCCACGCATGCGCTGCCATCACAATTCTTCTGTCTCGTCTATTACATAAGATACGTATATTCTAAATATTTTCGTTTCTTCTTCTTGTTTGAAAATTTTCGGTCCGGTGATTGTTCACTACAAAACGCATGGAAAACGCAAAACGATAGAGACAGACGCATGGCACAAAACATTTGCGAAATTAAATACGAAGTTCTGCAGCAGCCAATCTATTCGCCGGGTCTCGCCAACTGAAATTCATTTTTTTTTAAATTTGGAATTTTTTTTACGGGCTAAACCTGAAAAATTCGATATCTGTATTTATTGATTTTAAATTTTTTTGTTATCTGGACATACGGAGTTGAGCTTTGGGGCTCCACTAAACCATCAAATTCCTCCAGAATACAATCCTTTCAGTCCAAAATCCTACTTTGTCCCAAATCAAATCATCCATCATGACCTCAATGTCCCCTATGTTGCCGATATGGCCAGAGCCAGATACTGTTCCTTCCATAACAAACTTCTCAACCACCCAAATCCACTTGTTTTCAACCTGGCTTCTCCTTCATTACCTAATAATCCTCCTAGGCGTCTGAAAAGAAGATGGCCTCGAGATCTTCTCCTCTAGAAATGTTATTGGAGTTTTATCAGTGGGTAGATTCTCCACATGTTTATATCATGTTACTATGTCACCTACAGCAAATTTACTTGTTGTATATATGTGTGTACAGTTGTAAATAATAATAAATAAATTATTAAAAAACAAAAACAAATTTAAGACAGGTACCTCTGCTTAAATCCCGTTGGGATAAGTGCATTGATAAGCAAAGTTAACATATTTTGATTAAATAAACAGATTGTGCAAAAAAATATGCAGTTTTATATATTCACTTAAAAATCCTTTCATTTGTACCAACCTTATAGATACAGTAAAGAAATATTTTTTAAAATTGATAACCATATTTGTTCGTTGCTTAAGCAGATAGCAAATTCTAATATGGTCTAAATATGAAGCATTATAATAAATAAATATAAAATTATCTTTATAAAATATGCTGATAAATCATGCAATCAATCGAGTATTTTAGCTTGTCGGTGTTAAATGGGATCTTAAAGTTACCCTTATTCGTAATAAAAAATTATTTTTCAGGAATTGTTTGATAGTAGTTTCATCCAGGCATGCCTTTGATCGTTGCATAACCATTTTGGTTGAATAACTCTTTTAACATATAGTACGCTTTGGGGCTCCACTAAACCTTCAAACTCCTCTCGTATCCAATCCTTACAATCCAAAATCCTTCCTAAAATCCTCAATGCTCCTTTTTTTGTTACTAATAAAACCATCCATAAAGACCTAAATGTTCCTTATGAAACCGATCTAGTCCGAACCCGATACGATTCCTTCTATAATAAACTCCCTAACCACCCAAGCCCACTAGTTTCTAACCTTGCTTCCTCTTCCATTCCTGGCAATCCTCCGAGGCGCCTGAAAAGAAGATGGCCTCGTGAC
>NW_027114473.1:103400-113374 GCF_000696795.3 Halyomorpha halys | reverse complement strand
CAACTATCAAATGTCAAAGACAAGAAGATAAATAAAGTAAAAAGGGTGTAATAACCTAGATGTTGATCGCCCTGAATAAATATCTAATCTAATCTAATCTACAACAGGCTGTGTTTGCACAATTTACAAAAGTAGTGGATGGAATGTTTTTTCGTGTATTAAGTCGGACGTGAAATAAGATTTATATATATATGTGTGTAAAAATGAATCTGTACAACTACAACCCGTAAAGTCCCAGGGACGCTTACTAGACCAATGGTTGTGCAAGGAGGTGATTCAGTCAGAATCATGTTCAAATGCGATTTTTACAGAAATAGGACCCCAAAGAGTTCCCGAAGCTTCAGAGAATATATAAGAGTTTGTGTAGTATATATTAAAAAAAAAATAACAATTACTTATTACTTAAAAATAAAAATTACTTTATTAGTCTTTTGTGCATCGACGTGCAGACTTTTCAATCTTGTGTGAGGATTCCAGGTTAGTCGGTAGTTCGTCCAGATGTAGTCCAAGGTAGCGGATCTGTTCTACAGGGGTAACGGCAACATTATTGAAGTATACTGTAGGGCATTTTTTGCGACGTAGGGTAAAGGTAATTTGATGGGATTTGTTAAAATTTATTTTAATCCTCCAATTACGACACTATTCTTCGAGGGCGGTGATATGGGACTGGATAGTTTGGGATGCAATTATAGAAAGAAAATAAAATTAAAAATATAAAATAAAAGTTGCTTCTTCAAGTGCTCAGCAAACTGTGGATAAGAACATTTTTCTATCTTATATTACATTTTATTCTGATTTGATTATTAATAATAAATATAGTACATTTAAATCAGTAAACATAAATAAATTATCAATCTTAAAACCAACAGAATTCAGAATTTTACTTTCTTCTAGTAATAAAAAAAATAAATAAAATAACAGCAAAATATTTATGAGAGAAAAACAATACTACTTAGTTACACACAAACATATATATATATATATATATATATATATATATACACTTACACATATATACACACACGTATATATAAAGAGAAGGCAGGGAGGGTCTGCTAAATTGGCGGCCACTGGACAGAATGAATGGCAAGAGTAAATCAGGGTGGGACGTGAGGGTCAGCCTTGGGGTCCAACAGGGCACCTCTTCAGCCCTTATTTGTTGTTGCCCTTCAGCTCTGATATCTTTCTATTCTGGCCATTGTGTGCACAATAAGCCACCGATATTTATACAAAATAAAAATAAAATAATTGTGGACTGAGCTGAATTGAGTATAGTAATAGTATTGATATTAATAAGTGAGAAAATAAAATATGAATAAGATAATCACAACAGAGAAAAGTAGATTGAATTAATTATTTAACTAAATAATTTCTAACGTACTAATCAAAATTTCCACAGAATAGTTTTCTTTCACAATGTAGAAAAAACGTCCACTTGCCACTATACATATGTCTCCAAGTTTTGTGGAAATTTGTAGGTTATTGTTGAATTTATCATTATTTTCGTAATTTAAGATCACAATATAAAAAGAACTGGAAAAGCAAAAATTATAAACAAACAATTTTTATTTTTCTGTTCCTATAAAAATTTGTATTTTATGTTTTTTCGAAATGAAAATAACGAATATAATTTTTTTTTCTCCCAAGATTTAATAAAATTTGACGAAGCCATAAAGTAATCGAGAACGATCTCGTCTTTTCCCGATCGAATAAAATATCTGAATTGTTCTTTTTTTCTCCTTTATGCATTTATAAAATTCATTATTATTTTGTATTCTTACATTACTTTATTGAGCTATACCGGGAAAACTCCTTTTTTATTTATTCAATTTCATATATCATAAAAAAAACATAAACGGGTAAGTGAAAGTAAAAAGATACAAAATGATATTAGTCACCTTTTATAAATGTGTTATTGAAAGCCTAATATGTTCCTATAAAAAGTTTGAAATCAGAAATGTTTTAATAAATATTTTTAATTTAGTAATTTTTTTTTTACTTTATTTACAACTGTAAATAATATTTTACAACCAGCGAATGAAAATCTATAGAAAAAACAAAACAATGTCATGAAGCCATGAAGGTTAAGATTATCCAATGATGCCTCTCCATTAAAATTGAAATTTAAAAAACAATTTAAGAGGTCCCTATTTCAGCTCCTTAAATTAGAGGGTTAGTGTGTATTGGAATTGTGTCGTTGTATTTTTTTTATTTATTTATTTAATGTAATTTACAACTGTACATAATAATACAATAAGTAAATATGTTGCATGTTTCATATACACTTGAAAATCTTGGAAAAGAACCACCCATGGGTAGTACTTCAAACATTAATTTAAATTAGAAGATCCCGTGGCCATTTTCTTTTCAGACGCCTCGGAGGATTATCAGGGATTGACCCATTAATTCGGGTTAGGATGGTTAAGGATTTTGGAATAAAAAGACGCATATCTGTTTTGGGCCAAATCTGCAACTAGTGAGATGTTAATGTCTTTGTGAATGAGTTTATTTGTAACGTAATAAGGAGCATCAAGGATTTTACGTAGGATTTTGGATTGTAAGGATTGAATGCGGGTGGAATTTGAAGGTTTGGTGGAGCCCCAGAGCTCAATTCCATAGTTGTAAAATTTAAAAAAAGAAAACAAAGCAGTGATTTCTACAGCTAATATTACTAAATGTCCTAATTTTATAATATTAAAATAGACCACTGTAGTTAAGACTACTAAGTTACAAAGGGCCAAGTTTAATCAGAGAAAAGTAAATGCGACAGACACTGCCCTCTCGCATGGTAAAACACAAACTAGAAGAGCCTAAGCAAACTGTCCCGAACTAAAACATGCCACACAAAGCAAATACTTAGCGGCTCTCTGGAAATATTTATGAGGTCTTGATAAATATTCTGACTTAACTAGCTTAGTATATTACGTACTTATATCTCCAAGTCCATTTCTAAAAAGTAAACTACATACTTGAGTATTCCTAGAAGTAATTTCTTCTATATTTTTAGTAATACCAATTTCTAATTTTTTTTTTTAAATTTTAATAAGGTGCACTTTACAGTTAGTCTAATGATCGCTTTACAGAGAATTTTTCAATTTATCCTATAATGAGAAATTTTGGAAATAGATTTTAACGAGTAAGATAAAGTAGCCAAAATTAGTACAGTTATACTATGTTGTTGGGTCAAGCCGTCTATTTAAAAAAAAAATAACAAATTAATTTCTCAAATCTATTAAATAAATGGTTTAATGACTTCTTGAAACTATAGGGTTTTTTTTTAAGCCCGATAGAACTTGAAATTGTAAAAAATTAAATTGTAATCAAAATTTTTTTTTTATTCGAAAGATCAATACGTGACATTAACATTTGAAAATGATTTCGGGCATATGGGCACCGCGGCTGTTCTTGACGAAGCGCATTCTGTAAAATTGTGTTCAGCGATGAGGCGCATTTTTGGCTTAACGGGTTTGTTAATAAGCAAAATTGCCGCATATGGTCGTGCGATTTGACACCTCTCGATTATTTCCTGTGGGGCTACGTGAAGTCACTGGTTTATGCTGATAAACCAGCAACAATTAACGCCTTGGAGGCCAGTTCATTGTTCATTGTTCGCATTGTTCGTGTTATTCGTGACATACGGCCAGCAGTGCTCGAAAAAGTGGCCCAAAATTGGACGTCCAGAATGCGCTTCGTCAAGAACAGCCGCGGTGCCCATATGCCCGAAATCATTTTCAAATGTTAATGTCACGTATTGATCTTTCGAATAAAAAAAAAAAGTTGATTACAATTTAATTTTTTGTGTTATTTTTTACAATTTCAAGTTCTATCGGGCTTAAAAAAACACCCTATATAACGACACACCACCAGGGCCTAATTTTACACAATAAAATAACCAAAAAAAGTATATTCATAAAATATATTCGAAAATCATATTCACTATAATCAATTTTTTGGGGGGTTAGGCTAAGTTTTAAAAATTTGGTCCTCCGGGCTGGATAAAAATTAAAGAAATTATAATGAAGATGACATTAAAATTGTTGCTGTTAGCAGTGATTATTATCAATAATAATACATTATTATTCTTTGTGGTACTCCAATTAATAAATTTTTAACAATGAATTTAGAGAACAAAAAATAATAGTTTCTTTGAAACCATAACTATACATCACTCAGGCATAAATTTACAGAATAATACAACATAAAAAATAAAATTGAAAATCATATTCACAATAATCATTATTTTCTAAGGGTTATACTTCTATCAAAAATAATTTTCGATAAATTAAACTACTCTCGTAACCACTGTCATCCTTTATTTATTAATTTGATGACGTTTCTAACTAATGTTTTCAAATGAATGTATATAAACGTACATAAAATTATCAACAATTTCTTAATAATATTACAAATGATTCTTTTTCAATTTAAAAGTTTGATGAAAGTCTTTATTATTAATTGAAAGAAAAAAAACAACGAAAAATATCATAATGTTTATAAAAAATGAACTACTAATAAACATATTAATCTGAGAAAAGAATTATTTCGTGAAAAAGCTATCATTAACTAAATATTACAAAATTATATTATTTTTTCCATTAAGTTAAGGCCAAGTAATTTTACTATTAAGTCCAGACTTCTCTGGCCATGAATACTGTATTTGATTAATCAATCTATGAAATAATGTTTTGTGGATTCATCATTCCATGAAAAATTTAGAAAAATAATACGACTGAATATGGTCCTCCGGGCTGGATCAAAACGGAATAAAGTCTTTTATTATTGTAACATAGAATTCTTTTTTATAGTATCATTCGTTTCAGATGGGCCATAAAGGAGACTCCTAAAAACTTGAATTGGATTGCTAAGATAGTGATGTTTTGATAAATATTTTATATTATTTCCTGTATTGAGAGAGCGCACAATAAAGAAAATCCTGTTTAATGCAGAACTATTGTTGCCAGTCGAATAGCCGGCAATTGAGAGCAGTGAGGGGATAGGATTGGATGGTTATGTTCGCCAATAGAAGATACTCCAGGCACAGGTGCACATTACACCTACTGCCAGCGGCCAATCCCAATCATTGGATACTGCTAGTAAGTGCCAAGCTACTTTTTTGTACTGCCAACTACTCAGTTTGGGCAATTTCAATAGGTGAACCCCTATCATGGGGAAAAGCTATCCAGAAGCGAACTCAGATCGACAAGATTTCTTGAAGTACATTCTTCTCCCCTACCTCCCCCAACACACATAGAGAATTGTTTCCTTGAAATACTCACTATTTATTTTTTCAAATAAATCCTCCATATAATTTTTATTAGCCAATTTATTAATGAGTGTATCAAACTAGTTTTAGGGCCTGAGTTAATTATGGTATTTTGAAAATCCCACTAAACTTCAATCTATTTAATTTGATTTTCTATAAACTTTTTCAACTATTAATCAATTGTAAGACATAATGAATTTAATGTAAGTGATATAAATGTTTTTGCTTGCTTTTCTGTTTATTATATCCTACTGGAGGGAAAGTTTATTAGCAAAGATGTAAATCTTAAATCACAAAACTGTATAATAGGATTCTTATGTAAGCAATTGCTAGTGTTCGAAACGTATAGTTTTACTTTATAATAATTAATAAAAACTAATGACATGACTAGTTAAGTAACCTATAGGATAAATCACGCTGCTTTCTCTTCATCAAAGAACTTAAGAAAATTAATTTTAATAAGAAAAAAAAAGAAATCATAAACTCCTTATATATTTATATTACATTTCTTATAAATACAAAGGATAAGAAATTTTGAGGAATAAGGCAGATAAAAGCATTACCTAAAGTTTGAAAAATATATCTACTGAGGTTGGTCCTCCGGGCTGGATTAAACCGAAGTAAAATCATATAATTGCTAACTGAAGTCTCAAGTTCAGAAGAAGCTTCTACTTATTCCATGGAGGTATAATAAATTATAACTTTACTAATAAATAATTTATTTACAAGTATAAAAGAAGAAACTTTCCACTTAGATTAAGCTAATAAAAGTCAGAATGGCGGGCGGTTACAGAAGTTTAAATATGGATTCTATTGGATCTCTCGAGTTTCTTTTCCCTTTTCTTGTTATTGAAAGTCTTGTTTCAGTCCCAGTTTTCGATAAGATATAATTTACATGAACAAGAAGTTTCCCTAATTCGGTTTGTTCAAGAATTTCTCTTATCTGTTCCCACTTTCAGGATGCAAATCTTCAAAACCAAGAGACAGTGGTTCTAAACAAAGTTTGTTCCTACAACTCAGACCACAGTTCTTAATGTAGTTCACAAATCACTTTTACACTCCGTATGATATGCTAAGCGTTTAACCCCCTTTAAACATAATATACAAAAACGAATTCATACAAAAATTATAAAGTCTTATTAAATTACCATAATTTTATTTTTTTGCATTTTACTCATGAATATTTTAAATATAATTTCCCCCTTTTTTATGAATATTATTTAATGTCTGCCTATATTTAATATTTTCCTAAATTTCTTAATATTATCTTTACATTAACATAATTTATGCTTTCAAATGTGTTCTATTTTATCTTGACTTATTCGTATTCCTCTTTTTCCGTTTTTTATTGAATAATGTATTATTATATTTCTTTTTTTATTTGTTATTATTTCTACTTTCATCAATTGTCTAATACCTTATGGTATTATTCCTTTCTTAGTTCATTTCTTTGTAAATTTTTACATGTTTCAAATCATTCAGCCACATCTTAGTTTATTTTATTTTTTTTTTTTTATCGCGCCCGGACTATCGTGTTTTTATATAAAACATCATATTTATGTCACGTAACTTGTCAACAACACTTATTTCAAAATTTAAATAAATTAGTAAGTGTCTTACAATCTAACAGCCCTGACGAAGCCCTGCAAAGTGGAGCGAAAAAATTGGTTAACAATAAATAGTTCTCAACAAATTAGTTAACAAAAATAAGTTAAATAGTTACTATTTTGATAGCTTAATTGACCGCCACCCTTCTATCTTCCTCCAACCTACTTCATACGGTAAACTATCTTTGTTCAATATAAATAGTTTATTTTATATATGTATATATAGTTGGCCGTAAAAATTGATATTAGAAGATGGTCAGGGTTGCGGTCAAAGGAGAAACAAAAATAGTTTACATCTATTTATTTTCCGACGTTTCGGCCCACTTTGCAGGGCTTCATCAGGGCTAAAAAGATGCAAAATGATACAATGTTAAGATGCAATAATAAGAATAAAAATACAATGATAAGAATAAAAATAAGTAACAATGGCAAGAGTAAAAATTAATTACAGTAAAAAATTAAATTAATTAAAGTAAAAAAAAATGTACTCTTGCCATTGTTACTTATTTCTATTCTTATCATTGTATCTTATCTTTGTATTTTTATTCTTATCATTGTATCATTTTGTATCTTTTTAGCCCTGATGAAGCCCTGAAAAGTGGGCCGAAACGTCGGAAAATAAATAGTTGTAAACTATTTTTGTTTCTTCTTTGACCGCAACCCTGACCATCTTCTTATATAAATAGTTTATTGCACTATTTTGTACCTTTATTCACCGCCATCCAAACTATGTTCCAACAAAGGAAAAAAATAATCATCTATTCTAGTTGTTTACAATTGGTAGTTAGTAGAAGGTTGACGGTTTCCACATTCCACAAAGATTTAGTTCTAACTATATTATGTAACCTGTTTTTTTTATATTATAAAAACAACATCTATAGCCGTCAAAGATTCGAAAATCGGACTTTAACATAGCTCCCCCGTTCAAGAGATATCAAAAATAAATTATCTGACGACGCTGATGTTACCAACGTGTTGGCAACGGATGTTAGAATTGTAGATGTCACAAATGTGTTGTCACTTACAATTAACGTTCAGTTTGCACTAACAACATGTTGGTGACATCGGATATGTGTTAATATTTGGAACCACGGTCATGAGTATTCGCGGGATAAACAAGATTCAAAATGGCGGCCAATTAGAGTTTTTTCAATAGGAATACAAGGCAGATTTTTAGTGAAAAATAAACCTTTGTAAATAACAACAAAAAATTAACGCTTACTTAAATTTTGAGATTTTACACACCGATCAGATGTTTACGACGCTCATATCTCGGATATTCATGAAGACAAAATTTTTAATATATTTTGATCACTTTCTCAAAAAAATAATAATATCAAAAGTAGCTAGTAATTATACAAAAAATAATTGGGCATTTTACCTAGTTTTAGTCTATTATTTTTAGTTGTAAACGTTTGACATTGATGCAGGGGAAAAAAAGTGGGGGAGATTCCTCTAATTATAAAAACATACTTATATAATCTGTTATAATAAAATAATTAATTAAACATAAATTATTGTGTAATAATAATAATTGTTTAAGTAAGGCACCCCCTCACTTCTGAACATAAACTCATCTAGTGACAAAGATAAGCGATACGAAGCCTGGGCGGCCATCTTGGTCCCCACAAAAAAAGGGGTTAATACCAATAGAGAAGCCATCTTGACCTGGACAGGAGAAGAAGAGGACAGAACTCTTCAAAGTCTCTTCTGATAATGATGATGAGGGAGTAAAACCTTCCACTCAGGCCAGAGAGGCAGAGAGGCAGCGGCGGTGGCAGAAGGATCAGGCAAAAGAACCAAGAGGGAAGCCTTGTTTCATATACATATTCACACCAGAATCAACCTTCAAGCCTCAAGATTATCAACCAAGTAAACTGTAATACTTTCATCAATTAATGCAATAAAAACAAATTATAACTAACCAAATAACTTACATTGTAATCTTAATTGACTTACCAACCTTACCTCTACACGCCACAACCCCTGATGAAGACCTGAAACTCAGGTCGAAACGTCGGCATAAAATAAAAAATATGGTTTTGTTTATTTATGTTGTTCTTTGCTGACCGCACCCGCCAACAAACTTCTTCAAGTACATTGTAATCACTTTGTTCAATCCTTACAACCAATTGTTTCAGAAAACTTTAAAGAGAAGAGAGGTTAGTTCATTTAAAAGTCTAGGATATCAATTTATTTAAATACACTCCACTCCATTATTACCAGTAAATTACAATTAGTTCTTCATTCAAGCCAGCCATTCCAGCACATAAGAATTAATTCGGGTAATATTCCCCAATTTTTACTCCGGGGAATACCTAAATTAAACAATAATAGTAATAGGATGATCTTGGAACTAAAAATACTGAGAGTCATTTTGTTTCAAAAGTGCGAACGAGTAATCGTTTAATACGTCCATATTTCGGTAATTCTATAAGATCTTTAAAAATTATTTTTTAGATATTATAAGTCATATACATATACAATGTATAATTTGTAGCAATTTTTAATTTGTAAACAAAATAAAAATATTTTTGGACCTATACCTCTCAATATAAAATGATCTATTACACAATCTTATTTGTTTAATTTTGATAACAGTAATATTATACATATACATCTGGAAATCTATGTCACTTGTTGATTCGGGAATAAGTTTATATATGCTGAATTATATCAAACGAATACACTAATATACAAGAGTAGCTCTCCTGAGATAGAGCTGACAGATGAATAGATGTAACACTACCCCCGTCTATTGTGTTCCTAAGTATCATTTAGGGAACTGTCTGCAAACACAAGCAGGAGAAACAGGGATGCAAGGGAGATTTGATGAAAGAGGATGGGGTGTCCAATATCAAGGGCGTTCTTGATGAATAACTAACGCCGTGCTCCTCTAACTAGATGTCTGTATTTACTTTCCCCTTTTCGGAATAAGTAATTTTTAAATTCTAGTTAAAAGTTATTTTTAAATCGATTCGATTTCGGAATAGATTGCAAACTAATAATGTTGTCCAATAAGAAGAAAGAAAATCCTATTACTTTGAAATAAAAAGAATTGTCCAAAATGTTGTGTTCTTAAAAAATATAAATTAAATACAAAT
>NW_027114473.1:95514-102889 GCF_000696795.3 Halyomorpha halys | reverse complement strand
TAATAAATAAATAAAATAAAATAATAATAAAACTAAAATAATCTCTAGTCATTTAAACTCTTATATAAATATTTACATAATCGACCTGAGGATCCCTGAGCCCACTCTAACCTCCACATGTGGTAATGAGCCAGTGCGCTAAAGCCGCAAACACTTAACTTGTAGAGAATCCGACCATTGCCAGAACTCCAATTGTCCATTTTTATTTTACAATAAGCCTCTTGGCCACTTCCGTTTCAACCTTCGAGGTGGATTGTAGGGATGGGTGGAACTAGATAAGGTTTGAACCAAAGAATTAGGATGGTTAGAAAGGTTTATATGGAATCTTCAGAATTTGGTTGTTATGAAGTCAAGGACAAAAGGGATATGAAGGTAATGGTGTAGTGTTCTGTTGGAAAAGTAATAGGGTGCATTAACTATGGTTCTAAGGATTTTGGATTGAATACGTTTGATGTTCGACGGTTTAGCTGTTCCCCAAAGTTTAATTTTATAATAGTTAATTTTTATTTCGTTATCTGAATGCATTCACATCTGACAAACGGCCAACATTTAATAGGAAGGATAACCAGATAATACCTGATTTTTAAGAATTTTTTTTATCTATTGTATTGTATAGCTGTGTGTTTATAATTTTGTCAAATTGACACTTCATGGAAGAATTACCCATATGTGTCAATTGATGATGTTTTATCTTCAATGGGTGACGTGACATATCCCGCACGTCCTGCGCAGGTCCTGACTGCGACAACCTGAGAACTGCGGGCGGTGCAAGTTCGAATCCGGCCTGAGGGGGGGGGGAGGAGAGGTGGACTAAAAAAGTGGAAAACATGACTCCCCACACTGGTTAGAATAGGTTAGTCACCTCTAGATAACACCCCCCCCCCTGTATGTCAGAAATGACCTGGAAGGGGGGTCTAAAAAAATCAAAAACGAATAGACCACTTTGGCTATCTATCTACGATGTATTAAACATTACTTATGTATTTCTTTTCTTAAATTATTTTAATTAATTGAAATATACTTATCTTTGAAACTAACAATAGAGTATAAGAAAAATGATTCAATATTATTTCAATTTACTAAGTAAATTGAATCTTCTTCATGGTAAACTTGAAAGAATTTTGTGGTAAACAATCAGCTAGAGTGGATTCGAGAATATTCAACTTAGGAGGTCGCTATATTTTAAATAGTCAATTTAAAATCACATCGAAAGAGACGTCGAATATTTATATCAAACATGAAGAAAATGAACCTACAGTTTATATAAAATGCATCAGTAATTTTCATAAACAAAATATTTATAAGGCATTGTACTTCTAATAAAACATCAGGAATTTAAAGATAAAGTTTTAATTAGATATTTTAAAATTCCTCATGCTGTTTTTATTTTACATAACATATATAGAATGTATCGAAACAGAATTACCTATATACCAGGAAGTATTGGGATAGTGAAAAATTACGAATTCGAGTCATCGACAGAAATACATACACGGTTTGAGGTCACCTGAATTCAAAATGTTCAGCAAAATGGTGTATGTGTGTGCGAATAGGAAAAATTCATGCATAACTGAAATTCCACATTTAGGGTATTTGTATTATACCTGAGATATTACAGAATATTTTTCGATAAAATCGACTAACCTGAAGTTTCACTTTACAAAATCGATTTTATTCATTCCTTCGATTTCCTCAAAAATGGCCCTCAACGATTTTGATTAAATTCGGTACGTGAATGTACAGTTCAATGACCTTTGATATCAGTGAGGTTTTATCTTCCTTGAAACACATCGAATTTTCTTGTAAAATACCTTCTTTTTTATTTTATTTATTTAATGATATATAAACAAAAGTTAACGGTATTTACATAAAATTAATGGCATTTACATAGAGAAATACATCCAGTAAACTTGATGCAACATGTGCTGATACGATGTATAATGATATGACAAAGGCGTGTAGAGAAACTACCCATTGGTGGCACTCTAATAGGACATTGGAAGGTCTTGAGGCCATCTTTTTTTCTAGCACCACGGAAAATTGTCGGGGATGGAAGAGGAAGCAAAGTTAAGAAACTAGTGGGTTTGGATGGTTAGAAAATTTATCATGGTAGGATTGATATCGGGCTAGATCAGTTAAATATTATTATTTTTTTTTTATATTTATTTTTCAGATCCTCCATTTATTTTCTAATCCAGTTTATTTTTTTGATTCGTACCAGAGAATATTTTTATTCTGGGGAAGAAATTAGTTCTTCATTAAAGAAAAACCCCCGCCCCAATATTTAAATCAAAAAATATATTTAAAATTTGTATTGCAATATTGATTTTGTAATCCAATTGTAAATGTAAAAAATATAATAATAATAATAATAAAATCACTTGATTGATTAGATTCCAAACAAACGCCAAATAAGTTTCGAACAAAAGATTTTTTTTTTTTATTTATTTAAGTGTTTCAACCACTCGGGCCATAACAAAAGATCTTTAGATCCTAACAAATAGTACAAGAGCCCAAGAGAAGAAAAAATGCAGTTACTTCAACTCAATTTTTGATTACTTAATTGAAAACTAGGTATAATTACTAGTCAAAATTGACTATTTTATTCGGAGCTCTATATCTTTACAATTAACAACAACAATAGAAAATCAAAGAGAGCATCATTTAGAGTAGAATAAATTTGCTAAAATGTAAGCGCTCATAGAGCTATTTACGTTCAATAGTTCTCGAGATATAGCTTTTTAAACAGCAGCATTTCATAAAAATGTTGTATGGGGCGTACTGAAATATGAGAAGTTAGTTAATTTATTTTGAGAAATCTATATCTCGGCATCTATGTGACATATAGATGTCTATTAGCACTCAAATTAAAGCTAGTTCAATGACCCATAAAATAGTTAATAACGTTTATTTTCATATGTGTATTAGTTTTGATCAAATCTGCTAAATAAATTGATTTATTGTTGTTCAAACAAATTTTTATTTGCCAAATTTACATTCATATGTGAATATTATAAAAAATACCACTATGAAGAGTGTCTTAAATTACTTTATAGTAAGTTAAATTTCCTTTATTTTGAGTGTTAGCAGACATATGTGCGCCTTGTGGGTCTAAAGATATATTTTTCCAAAAGTCCAAAATTTTATACGAACAACTAGAAATTTACTTTTTGTGAGTAGTCAAATTTCATAAAAACTCCTACAAAGATAAACTATTTAGTATACATATAGTAAATTTAACTAGCTTTAGTTTGAGTTCTGACACACATCTGTACGTCCTATAGTTTTGAAATAAAGTTTTTCATAAATCAAACTTGTTGTCCGAACAACTATAAATCAATTTACTTTAGCAAATATCATAAAAACTACTGAATAGTTTTTAGTCCTATAGGAATCTATGAAGGGAAAGATCATAAACCTATTTATAGTCCATTAAACTAGCTTTAATTTGAGTGCTAATAGACACCTATAGGTCACATAGTTCCTGAAATATTGATTTCTCAACATAAATTAACTAACTATTGATATTTCAGTAAATCTTTATGAAATGTTTATTTTTCAAAGGATATATCTCGAGAACGTAAATAGCTCTATTAGGGCTAATATTTCAGCAAATTTACTCTCCTTTAAATAATGTTCTTTTAGATTTTTTTTTTGTTGTTGGTAGTTTTAAGATATAGAATTCCGAATGAAAAATTAAGGTTTTTTTAAGGTTTTGAAACAGCCACCATTTTTATTCTCCCTTCCTATACTTGGCAGACTCATTAATTTTGACTAGTAATTTAAATACATAGTTTTCATTAAAGTAATCAAAAATTGGGGTGAGATAACTGCCTTTTTTTTCTTCCCAGCTCTTGTACTAAAAGGATAGATGACACTACTTACGTCTAAAAATCACAACAGCCTTCCAAAATCCTTTTCTTTTTACAAGGGTTGATATTTTATACAAAGAGGATATTCCAAAGGGAATAATTGGAAGGGCAGCAGGGTGGAGAAAAACTAGGAGACTATTTACGAGTAAATTTGCCGGGAGGGGGGAGCGCCCTTTCTTATAAAAAAAACGAATTTACCTCCGCTGCGGTCTTATAAAGGCTACGAACATCCCGCCAAGTTCTATTACATATCTCCTGCTTTACCCTCAGGATATTATCTGGCTATTTTATTTCGTATCGTCTATTTCATGAATTTTCCAGGAGTTAATAATTAAAAAATGAGTAAAAACAACTACCAATCTCACGGTTTTTTTTTTTGTAAATAGACCGAAGTTAAAAATACGATATTATACAACTTACGAACATATAAATCATTAGTAATGAATGAAATTGTCTGAATAATAGTTATTTTTTATTTATTGATTGATATTTACAATTGTATAAAAAATACAAATTTGAAGTAAGATCATAATGATATAATACAACATGTAGAGAAACTGCCCAGTAGTAGAACTCTAAAAACATTTTACAATATAAGGTCACGAGGCCATCTTCTTTTCAGGCGCCTCGGAGGATTGTCAGTAATGGAAGATTAGAAACTAGGAGGTTTAAGTGGTTAGGGAGTTTATAATGGAAAGAGTGATATCTAAATTGGGCTAGATCGGTTACATAGGGAACATTAACGTCTTTATATATGATTTTATTTGTGACAAAGTAAGGAGCATTGAGGATTTTACGAAGGATTTTGGATTGCAAGGATTGAATACGAGAGGAATTCGAAGGTTTAGTGGAGCCCCAACGCTCAACTCCATATGTCCAGATTGGCCTTATTACAGTCATGTAGATCAGTCTTTTGTAACGGATTGTTACAATACGTTATATAAGTTTAGACTGTTTGTCCAGTAAGTGCTGTAATAGTCGAAATCGACGTGCAGTTTCCTGTCTTTTCAGTCTTGTGAGAGGATTCCAGGTTAATCGTTGGTCCAAATGTAGTCCAAGGTAGCGTATCTGTTCGACATGGGTAAGAGTAATATTATAAAATTAAATGAAACTGTAGGGCAATCAGTAAGTTTACGACCAAACAAATTTAGAACAGTGAAAATAAAGTTTTCTTCACCTCAATATCTTAATAAAAATATACAACATTTTAACCTTAATAAATGAAAAACATAGAAGCACGGTAGCACCGTGGTAATGCGCGATGTTACTAACTCTAAGAACCCGTGTTCGAATAGGCAGAAAATCGTTTTCTGTTACACTGCAGCTATGAGTCAATTACTGTGGGTTCTGCAGCCCTCCTGGGGTCCACCCAGCCTCATAAATTGGGTAAACATCAGGCGGTCGAGCGTGATCAAGTCATCTCCTTGCCCAACCGTTGGTATAGTAACAGTACCTCTTTACAAAATACTGAACCCCTGACCCTCCATGGGTTGTAATGGTACAAATTTAATTATTTTTTTTTTTTTTTTGATAAATGAAAAACAGTACATTTCGACCTCTTGGGAGTGACAGCCTTATCAGGGATTTTTTCAAGCTTACAACTATACAATACTCACTCACAACCTCCCCCCGAGTATTTGTGAGGCCCGCCAGCCAATGGATGGCACTCACAAAAATAGGCGTGGAGTGACGGACCCACACAAGGAAAACCACGTCAAGAAATGCGCGATGTATTTACTAAATACATCGCCTAAGGCCTTGGAGCTCCACGGTCTGTCGCGCCAATAAAAAACAAAACAAAAAACTAGTGGGGCCCTCAATAAATAAGAAAACTGTCCTTATCAACCAGCCAATTTGGATAAATAGATAAATGAAAAGGCTGTTTAAGTGATGTAAAATTCTAGGTCCCTTCGGTTGCACAGATTACAATAGGGGTATTCATGATGTGTTAAATGTTAAATGTTTTACCATGTTAAATGTTATAACTATAAGATTGTGAGCAGCCCTATTTGAAGTCATGTTAAACGTTAAATGCATGAGAGCCCCTAGCGGATTTTCTCAGCAACTTGTATAAGCCTTTATGTTTATAACCTTTCTTCCATAACCTCATGTTATTGTTTACTTCAGTTTTGATTTAAGTAATTAATTACAACATGCCTAGAGTGAGTGAAAAGTGGAATTTGTGTGAAAGTTTAGCTTATGAAATGAAATGAAAAAATAACTTTATTCTGGGACATATGTCACCTAAGAATAATTACATGGTTCATATAGTGAGATTTTTATCTGGCGAGCGTTTACAAATTTTCAGATATTAGAATGAAATTACATTGTTTTTATTTCTGTTTTTTTTTCTCAAATGTATTATTAAAATTATCCATTCTGGTTTAATAGCAGGGATATGAATACCACAAACACACGAAAGAACTGAGCTGTCACAACAACAAAAATGGCGGCGATCTCAACTGGTCTATAGTGTGACGTCATTCTCCATTTAACAGACCAAGTAACAGACTCTCAGCCATGTTAAATGTTATTTCGTTTTACCACGGTAAAGAAGGCAATTTTTTTTCGATTTAACATGAGTTTTTCCGTTTAACACGCTTTCACATGTTAACCCAAAGATCATGAATACCCCTACTGTATACAAGAATCCGCCATTATTATTTTAAAAAAAGTTAAACCACTAACAATTATCCCACGATAAATGTTCATATAATTTGTAACAATTTTAAAATTAATCCTTTAAAATATACGAAAAGAACAATATGATCTGTATTTCATAAATTAAAAAAAACAAAAACGAAAGAAGCGTACAACTACGTATAGCTAGACACTAGAACACCAGAATAGCAACAAGATGCATCTGAATAAAAGATGCATAAGAAGATAGAAGGAATGATCTAACGAATAATACAACATAAGATAAATCAAGATGATCTATCCGTTCTTTCGCCACATGCATTATCCAGTCCTTGTATACTCCTTCTCTATGACTCGTTGGAAATTTGCATCTTACAGCATACATAAACAATTTATGCAAGAAAGATATATTTTCTTTATATTTTGCTAAATCATCATGACTATATTGCGGATTATTTCAGAACTAAGTTTCCTTAATGCTCCTTACTTTGTCACAAAGCATCCATCAGTTGTCCCCTATGTTGCCGATTTGGCCAGAACCGGTCCTTCCATAATAAACTTCCCAACCACCCAAACCAACTCGTTTCTAACCTGGCTTCTCTTTCACTACCTGATAATCCTCCTAGGCGTCTGAAAAGAAAGATGGCTTTGAGATCTTCTCCTTTATTAATGTTTTTGGAGTTCTATCAATGGGTAGATTCTCCACATGTTTGTATCATGTCATAATATAACTTACAGGAAATTTACTTGATGTGTATATATGTGTACAGTTGTAAATAACAATAAATATATTTTAATTATATTATTTCAAAATTTTTTGAGACAAGGTAATATTTATTCAATAAATCAAATTTATATCCAAA
>NW_027114473.1:93217-95296 GCF_000696795.3 Halyomorpha halys | reverse complement strand
AAATAAAGAAAATGACCTGGACAGAGTAGCCTGCAATAAAAATTATAAATTAATGTGAGAAGGATTTTTGTATTGAAGATGTCCCTGAAAATGGCTAGAAAGGCCGAAACGTTGGACTAATGAAAAAATAAAGTGTTGAGATGGATTTGGATATAAATTTGATTTATTGAATAAATAAATATATTATTAAAAAAAAAAAAGGACTAAGTTATCTTAGATCAGGAAAGATTTCTTAAATATAACTTTTTTTAATCGCCTCTTTATTACGGTTAAGACTACCTAATGAGTTTTAGATTTTATTAATATTAGATTTATTACAGAAACAGTTATAGTTTCCCGTATGTTCTGGTCGATGTCATGACTCAGTAAAATATTTTGTAAGCATATCCCACTTATACCTTGAGAGTATAAGATTAAAAATACAACGAAAATATTTTTTCATCATATTTTTGTATATCTTTCCTGTATACGCGACGTATTTAAAATAAAAATAAACCTTCCCTCTACACGTGCATGCTTCCAATTTATTGTCAAAGTATGTTTAGAACAGATAGGTGGCCTTGATTTGTTCTTTGCTCAGTTATTATTATCATTATTACTTTTATTTAATCTGAACTTTCTTCTTCGTTTTCCGTCTTTTATTGTGTTAAATTTTGTTTTCTCATATCTACTTTTCAGTTTTTTATTTTTATATGCGTCTCCTGTACTTTTTTTAACCATATAGTTTATGAGAATTGCCAATCCATTACAAAAGACTGATCTACATGACTATTATAAGGCCAATCTGGACATACGGAGTTGAGCTTTGGAGCTCCACTAAACCATCAAATTCCTCCCAAATCCAATCATTACAGTCCAAATTCTTTCGTAAAATCCTTAATGCTCCTTACTTTGTCACAAATCAAGTCATCCATCAGGACCTCAATGTCCCATATATTGCCGATTTGGCCAAAACCAGATACCATTCCTTCCATGGAAATCTTCCCAACCACCCAAATCCACTTGTTTCTAACCTGGCTTCTCCTTCATTACCTAATAATCCTCCTTGGCGTCTGAAAACATGATGGCCTCGGGATCTTCTCCTCTAGAAATGTTATTGGAGTTCTATCAATGGGTAGATTCTCCACACGTGTGTATCATGTCACTATCTCACCTACAGCAAATTTACTTGTTGTGTATATGTTATACAGTTGTAAATAACAATAAATAAATGATTAAAAAAAAATAGTTCATATAACTTTGTATTCTTATCATTATTTATTCAAGTTTATTTTATATTGATACTATTTTATTTCTTCTTTTCTATTAATTAGTATTAGAAGTATAATTTTCTTTCCACTTATTTGTTACATAATGTTTATCCTTGTTGCAATGTTCTTAGTAATCTCGTCGGATAATAGTTGAAAACTATTTTGTTCGGTCTGAGCGCAGTCTTGGCTATCTTCTTCATATTTTAAATCATACGGTCAACGATTTATAATAATTGTTAATAAGAGAGAAAAGTAAATGTGATAAAAAAAAAAAAACAACGACATTCGTAGACCTAAAAAAACAAACATTTGGCTTATAATGGGAAAAAAGAAACAAATTAATTTGAAAAAATTAATAAATAAAAAAGAAATGTCAATAATAGAGTTGATAAATATAAAATTTATAACAGGATTTCCTGTAGCAGCCTGGGCTTCAGTCTTCCGGTTGAGGTTGGGTTTCCCAGGTTGTAGGTCACTGTTTTTTTCTTTAAATGCCGGTAACTAGGAGTGGAACTACATGAACCGTTTTTTGATGTATTGACTCTATTTATAATTTCCGAAGGAATTGGCTATTTATTACAAACCGAGAAGCATCCACTCCGATTCTTAGGACTTCATACAAAATTCTTAGGTTGCATTTAATTTTCAGCTAATTCGTCGGACAAAGCTATAAAAATGAACGGTAAGATTTTGAAGATTCAGAGTCAGTCGTTTGTTAAGAAGTAATTCAAGAAAGCGGATCAGTTCGACTGTGATAAGTGGAGTATTGATGAAGGATCCTGTAGGGCAAGAATTTATAAGCTTATGAAGGTGATTTTTTGGAATTTAT
>NW_027114473.1:85347-93167 GCF_000696795.3 Halyomorpha halys | reverse complement strand
TATATATATGTACATATAGTTGACCGTAAAGATTTAAATATAAGAAGATGGTCAGGGTTGCGGTCAAAAAAAGAACAAATAGTTTAAAACTATTATAATGTTCGACGTTTCGCCCCACTTTGCAGGGCTTCATCAGGGCTGTTTAAAGTGAATGGTTGAAGTCTGTTCAATTTCTTTTAAGTTTTAAATATCTTTTGTTTAATTATATCACTTTTTAAAGTTCAATTTTTTTTTTTTAGTTTTTAAATATCTTTTGTTTAATTATATCTCTTTTTAAATAGCCAAGAGTGATCAGAATTTTAATTAGCTCTTTGATAGCTGACAGAGAAGGACAATTAATTGCTAATTAGTTCTCAAACATGGCCTGATATAATTTCTACAGTAGATTACTAACGCTATATTTAGAAAAATAGGAAAATTAGCGCTACAAAATGTTTAATCCTTTCAAGAAGATTGTTCCCCCACCCCACAACGACTGGATATTACAGCGAACCTCTGACGTGATAAACCCTGGCTCTGTAATTAGGAACAGACTCGCAACCATCTCCTGAGCTTTGCGATATTGCTGGCCAAAGGAAAAAATTAAAAATTACTTAAACCTTGAAAGTAAGTAGAAAAACGTAAAAAGGGAAAAATGAAACTTTTTTTGTTTAACAACTATTAACGACCTAGCTGTTTTTAACAAGATAGTAAAAGTATAAGAGTCTATTTTAGCAAATAAAACAAAAGTATGTGGTACCAAGATTATTAATATCTTAAGCGACAATATATATACAGTTAGCAAAGAAACTGTTTGAAATGGATTTGCCACTGCCGAAATTATTATCAACATTTTTATTTCTCTTGTATATTTATTTTATTTTATTTTTTTAAATTATTTATTTATTGTTATTTACAACTGTATACATATATACACATTAAACAAATTTCCTGTCAGTTATATTATGACATGATACATACATGTAGAGAATCTACCCATTGATAGAACTCCAAAAACATTTGTATCTTCTTTTCAGACGCCTAGAACGATTATTAGGTAGTGAAGGAGAAGCTAGGTTCGAAACGAGTTGGTTTGGGTGGTTGGTAAGTTTATTATGGAAGGATTGGTATCTGGTTCTGGCCAAATCGGCAACATAGGGGACATTGAGGTCCTAATGGATGACTTGATTTGTGACAAAGTAAGGAGCATTAAGGATTTTGGACTGTAAGGATTGGATTCAAGAGGAACTAGATGGTTTAGTGGAGCCCCATAGCTCAATTCCGTATGTCCAGATAGGCCTTATAATAGTCATTTATGAAGTTTAGACCGTTTCTCCAGTAAATGTTGTAATAGTCGAAATCGACGAGCAGTTTCCTGTCTTTTCAGTCTTGTATGAGGATTCTATGTCAGTCGTTTGTCCAGATTTAGTCCTAAGTAACGGATCTGTTCAACAGGAATAAGTGGGGTATTATCAAAAGATACTGTGAGGCAAGACGAAGGGTAATGTGATTTGGTGGGATTTATATTTTTATTTAAAATTCATTTAATGTTTCATTATTTTACATTTGTTATTGGCGGACCCTGATTGAAACTTCTCACCGTATGATAAATTACTAACAATGAATAAATAATAACTGGGTGTGTTTTTCATATGTCTAAAAAACTGAATATTTCTGTTCATTATAATTGTTGAATCTGTTGTTTTATGTTCAAGTATAAACATTGTTTTGTAGACTAATAAAGACGGTACATATTGATTCATCTTTATCACTATAATACGAACACGTAGTAAAAGCATAATAAAAAGTACTAATTTTAGATGTGTTGGTTTTCTGTTTTGGTGGTACTCTCAATAAAGTGTGACCATGGGGCAGTGTCGTTGCCTCTAGCAGCCCTGATGAAGGCAAGATATTCTGGCCGAAACGTTGGCACTATTAAATAAGTTATTTCAACTGGTTTGTGTTATATTTTGACCGCACCCCCCAACCATCTTCTCCTCATAAATAGCTTAACCTCCCAGACCCACAATATCCTTTAGTAACACTGCAATTATTCCAGTCGAACAGATCCACTACCTTATAGGGTCTTGTTTTTATGGCTGCCAGGTCATTGTGGGATCACTGGGAATGAAAAGGCGTAACATCATCAATATGCAAAGATGTTATTTCATGGATAAAAGAAATTGGATGGCAAGAGTGGCAAGATGAATGGTTCACCATGAGAGACAACAAGTTAAGAATGGTCCAACAGACAGTGAAACGTCCAACCAGAAACTTGAATCTGCTACGGAGAGAAGATGTGGTATTAACCCGTCTTCAGATAGGCCATACTCGACTCACTCACGGTCATCTCATGAAAAAAGAAAATGCACCGACGTGTCGCTACTGTGGAAACGATCTCACCGTTAGGCATTTTCTCACTGAATGTATAGCTCACGAACCACATCGGTTCTCTTCAGATTACAGGAAATGTTGAGCGAAGTTCCCACAAAAATAACAAAACTTTTTCACTTTCTAAAAATCATTAATATTTATGATCATATATAGTCTAACTAATTGTAATTGTAATTGTAAAATGTAAATTGTAATGTAATGTAACTTGTAATAGTAATAGTAATTGTAATTTTAAAATTGTAAATTGTAATGTAACTTGTAACAGTAACTGTTAATTTTTAAACTTTCTCACTGTAATTATATATATCTTTCTCACCTTGTAAAGGTGGATCCACATGTTGGCCGCTCGCCACGGATCGGAGGCTCGTTCAAATGCTCGGCAAACAAAGAGCGGGCCATCCACATGTCAGTGTTATTCAGAGAGGCAAGCATGGCGGACGTAATAGTGGTTTCAGCCATTGCACTTGGATTGTATTATTTTTATTACAAAAAAAGAAAATGAAAGGAAATTAAATATAAATAAATAAGATTAAATATAAAACTTATAATAAAAAGTACCAACAAACACCTTTAACCTCCTAACAGCTCTTAGTTGTAACTAGACAAAGAACAATGGTGTAGATGCTACACGAGCGCTCTCACGAACCCCTTTGATCTGTGTCCAAAAAACCGACGCCTAAACGCCCATCTTATACCCCGAAACGCTATAACTTGAATTGTACTTACCATTGTCCATCAAATCAGCGATTACCACTGTTCCTGGCTCTTTGGAGTGAAATTCTTCGGACTATTCGCCGAAGGAGGGTATTCTGGGAACTCTGCATCTTTTTCAGCGTTGTCTTGAAGAGTTGTCGCAGGAGCGGGGCACCATAGAGCAGAATCGGGCGAATGATTGCTTTATAAATCTTCAACTTGAGCTGAAGAGAGATCTGCTGTGAAGTGAGCAGGTGGTAGAGCCTGAAGAACTTCAACCGGGCCAATTTGAGTCTTTCCCCAACTGGAGGAGGTAAGATGCCTGTCAAGTGTCACGCCGAGGTAGAGGATGGAGTCAGAGATCCTTCGGCTTTCGCCGTCCACTTTGAACCGCGGGGTACGCATTTACTACTACCGTACAAGATTTACTACCTACTTTTTTTACCTAGTAAACATTTAATAGTAGCGAGTGGAGCAGTTTTTGAAAACAAACTTTTTATATGGAACAGTATTATAGATATATGTATGATTGTGTTTATAACTTCTAAATACCTTCGACCAGAGGACTAATCAATGTCCGACAAAGAACAATCAGTGACAGATAATGAAGACGGACAGCTGTCACGAAAGCTGACCACTGTCGCTGACATCGGCACAAATAATTCCAATCCATTCTCTTCATAATTGAAGGCTTTTCACATGTCACAATTCCCTATCATCGTTTTTATAAAGCGGGTAGATATTGTCAAAGGCAGAAAGGGGTTTTTAATCCGCAATCGAATCATAACCAGGAAAGTGATGAGGGAAAAAAATAAGAATGGACAATGTATATTGGAATGATTTTGAAGGTATACTTCAAAAGTATAGTATTATAAAATGTTATAATATTTTTCAAAATAGAATGGAACTAAAAATTAAAGATATTAGGGATATTCATGATGTGAAAATGTTTAACCATATTAAATTAATGAAGGCAGTTACCAACCTGCCTTCTACGCCACAACCCCTGATGAAGACCTGGAACTCAGATCGAAACGTCGGCATAAAATTAATAAATATGGTTTTGTTTAGTTATGTTGTTCTTTGCTGACCGCACCCCCCACAAACTTCTCCAAGCATTAACCATATTAAATGTTATAAGTATAGGATAGTGAGTAGCCCTATTTAAAGTTATTTTAATGTTAAACCTTCCAGCAGATTTTCAGAGTAACTTATTTTATAAGCTTTCCTTCCAAAATTTCATTTTATTGTTTACTTCTAAGTTTTGATTAAAGTAATTTATTACATCTTGCCTAAAGTAAGTGGAAAGTGAAAGTTTGGCCACTGAGTGCCTTGTTGATCTTCTGGCTTGGGAGGAACAGAATCAAGATGAGCTAATTGACAACTGCCATTACATTATTATTATTATTATTGCCATCCATTGCTTTATTATTAATAAAAACATCCAAAATAATAACAACACAATTGAAACACAAACTACGAGCAAGTAAACTAACCTAACACAACAAACAAAATGGTGACGAGCTCAGCTGGTCCGTTGCGTGACGTCATTCTCCATTTAACAGACCTAGTAACAGGCTCTGAATCATGTTAAATGTTATATCGTTTTAACAAGGCAAAAAAGGGGAATATTTTTCCATTTAACACGCTTTAACATGTTAAACTAAAGATCGTATTCCCTACAACAGCAATACTCAACCTGTGTTGGCCAATCTGGTGTTATATTATTTTTGACCAACCATTTTGAATTTAGCGCCCATTAGAAAAACTGAGAGTGCGCTGAGAAAATAAGTATAACACTATCGCGCCGCGGTATTGATACGATAAATTGGTTTAACATACGGAAAATCAACTGTTTGGAATAGTGATGAGTTGTATTGGTCGGTTTTAGTTCCGTATCGAGCAAGCAATTTTCTACTATTACTTATGTATGGAGAAAGAATATTAGGTAGTACATTTCAACACGTAAAATTTTAACCATTAACAAACTATAATATTTAAATTTATAAATTTTTAAATTATATAACCAGGTCAATAATTGGCGCTGATTCTCAATTAGATTAATAAATGTACCTGATACAAACCTTTTTCATTACAGTAAATAGTTAATTAATTTTAAATTTGATGTTTTATAAACACCTTAATAATTTTAATTAAACAAGTTTGTGACTACGAACACTGCAATGTATTTTAAACGTCTGGGACGAAAAAATGTTAAAATATATCTGATGATATATTATATTCATATTTTTTATAATTTTTATTTTATTTTTTTGCAGCCCGCGACACCATGACTAACACGTGTTTGTGCACCCTATGAAAAAAAGCTTGATCCAGCAAGGAGGTTTAGCTATAAAAATCTTCAAGCTCAGAAAAATAAATATCTTTAAATTTTCAATTAAGATACTTTCAGGATTTTTGACAGTACCCAATATTCAATTCATATCAGTTACCAATATCCTTGGAAAAGCTGTATTAAATTAGCAAAATGTATCTTTAAGTTGAGATAATTGCGAGATACAAACATCTCCCTAAATCCTCTCCTCAAGGTTACGAACCATAACCATGAACGAACCATAGCCACGGTGAGCTAATGCTGTTCATGTGCTCTCGGGAAATCATCCTTGCCCCAACCTCGCCCCCCCCCCCACTTGAAGAAAAATCGCCACCGACAGAAGATTGCCAACAGTGTACTCAGGACCGTGGGCACTCAATCTTACTTCAACCTCTCTCCGCTCTCTACAGTTACTCTAAGTAATAACGTACTTTAGGCAGGACGGTCGAAGGGTGGGGATGGAGGGGGTGCCGAGTACTGGCAGGAGCAAGATAAATAAGGGTAAGTGGGTGGAGCCCTACCTTCTGCGAAGGAAATTCGAAAAAAATATTAAAACTGTTTAGGTAATAACATTATTAATAATAATAATATCAACTTATGGTTATAACATAAGATAAACCAAATAAAAATCCTTGTCTTATAATTATATTCCATTCAAGTTCTTACAGCTGAAAAATAAAAGTACAAACTAAAACGATTAAAAAAGGGGTTACCTATTTTAATCTATTCTCTTTTTTTTCCAATAAATATACATAGTATTTATTGATAAATATTATTATAATCTACCACAACCTTAGGCAGTAATTAATAGTGATAAATGATCAAATCCATGCCAAAATTAAAAAAATAAATAATAATAAAATCTCTATATGTTTACAAACCGAAAGATAAATAAAATTAACATGATCAAAATATGTACAATATTTACACTCTTGACCTGTGAATCCCCGAGCCCACTCTATTAGAGATAGAGCAGGGCTCAGACAATCTTCTAAATACTTGTATCGAGTACTGTTCGATATACGACTCTATAGAGAGAATAAAATGTATGGAGACTATAATGGATAAAATTTTTTTTTTTAATTTATTTGTTGATATTTACAACTGTATAAAAAAATACAACCAGTAAATTTGATCATAATGACATACTGATATGATACAGGATGTAGAGAAACTACCCAGTAGTAGAACTCTAAAAACAGTTTACAATATAAGATCACGAGCCCATCTTCTTTTCAGGCGCCTCGGAGGATTGCCAGGAATGGAAGAGGAAGCAAGGTTAGAAACGAGTGGGTTTGGGTGGTTAGGGAGTTTATTATGGAAGGATATCGGGTTCGGGTTAGATCGGTTACATAAGAAACATTTAGGTCTTTATGGATGGTTTTATTAGTAACAAAATAAGGAGCATTGAGGATTTTACGAAGGATTTTGGATAAAATTTAAATTATTTGTTTAAATAAAATTAATGTTTCAGTTTTAAAATCTAAAAGTTTACTGACATAAATATAACATCGGACAGACACAAAAAAAACAAAACAAAAAAAAAATAATAAAATTTAAAAATAAAATAAAACAAATGTAAGCAAAATTAAATAAGGTATAAATGGCGTTAATGACCAATGATGTTTTTACTTCACTAAACAAAAAACAAACACACTGGTAACCTTGGTAATAAAGCTGTAGACCAAAAAAAAGGTCGCTTAGTTACCGGACTAGTAATTAACTCTTGGACTAATCTAAGTTATAGAAATCTTAGTTTTGCCGGAGATTAGTGCAACCTCGTAAGTTTTGTAAGTTTTGAAGACTATAGTTATCACATCATAGTTATAAAAAAGAAATTTTAAAGTAAGAAATTCTTTAAAAATTTTTAAATTCATTAATTAAGGGAATAATTGAGATAAATTATTACGTAATGAACTAATTAATTAGTTTTATTAATTGTAATTAGCGACATAATTTTAATGAATTAACAGTTTAATGACAGAGCATTAATTAATATTATAATGAGAGAAATTATTTGAAAATAGAAAAAAAAAGTTAAAATATCACAGAAAACTAAAATTTAAATTTTAGCTTCCTTTCTTTCTTTTTTTTTGTATGATAATAATAAAAATATATGATAGTTATATATGTATATATGGGGGAGATATTGGGCTGTATACAACGCTTCTAAACTGATACAGAAGACAATAGGAGTTTCCCCTATGGAAGAGCTTACAATCCCCTATAGTCCCGAATGCACCGAAGTGAAGTTTTATCCTCGAGGGATTATTGATAAAATTGCTCTTATCACAACCCTATTGTTTTTACTTAGATAGAAAACCGTATAAACAAGTATACACATTTTTTTTTTAAATAATTTATTTATTGATATTTACAACTGTATACAACAAGTAAATTTGCTGTAGGTGACATAGTG
>NW_027114473.1:82620-84857 GCF_000696795.3 Halyomorpha halys | reverse complement strand
ATCACGTGTAGGTCCTGTTCTCGCTGGAGTATAGCCACTTTGCTGCCTCGCTCTACCGACACCTGCTCACCAATTTGCGGCGTCGTATCTCCCTTTTATTTTAATGTGTAACCAGTTATATGTAAATACAATTAAATATAAGCTCTATATCATATATATCATTCACTTTTTTATCTAATCTTTTTTTTTTAGTTGTTGTTGGCTGGGGCTTTAGGGCGTAAAACCCTGAGGTCATCAACGCCCATGTTTCACGCTTTATAATTCTATTTGTTTATATTTATAATTATATTTTACTTTTTCTCTTTAGATAATTACGAAAATAATTAAATAATTACTTCTTTTAAAATTATTTAGTACGCCTAACAAATATTCGGGTTTAAATCTTATTCAAAAGGTCATTACTTTTTTAAGAAAACCAAAACCATTTCCACGTTCTTCTAGTCATCATTCTGAGCATCCGATAAACTCAGTCCCACTTTATGGAATAGAAATGACATTCTTCAAATATGTGACTGACCATAAGTACTGTTGCAGTATTGACATTTTGGCGGTGGTTGCTTATTGATCAGATATCTATGAGTTAAATTAGTATGACCTATTCTCAATCTGGCTATAGCTACCTCCTCCCTGCGATTGGAACGGTTTGATGTGGTTTATGAATTAATGTTTTTTAAATATTTTTAATTTGCTTGGCGGCCTTTCATCTCACATGGCTTACCAACTAGCTGATAATTCATTTTTCATCGGAAGACTTATTTCTTGGGGTGTCAGAATGCCCGCACCCTGACCTGGAAGAGCAAGTGGTTGTTTAGCTGCAATGTCCGCCAGTTCATTTCCAGTGATCCCCACGTGACCCGGCACCCATATAAAGAAAACAATTTTCCCAAGTTTTCGAGCATGTTGGTATAATTGTGAATTTTTATGATGGGTGTGTGTTTATTTAAATTTTATAATTATAATAAAATCAAATTTAAAAATTATAATTTAGTGATAGTAACTGTTGCTACTCCTGCATTCTACCATACGTGAACTGTGGTAGTTCTGCATGAAACCACTGTAACTGTTGAAGTAGACTTTTACTTACTTGTAATATATAACTTAGATCACTTTAAATTGCTTATAAAACCGCAAAAAGGACTTTTATTCATTTCTGTTGTTTTATACAAGTACAATACTGTTTTTACTTTGATGTATTATACTATACTTTCTTCGTAGATGTGTAACATTTGATTTATAATAAAACTATTGTTTTAGCAATCGTCTGTCAGCATTCTTCAGAATTACATGTCAATATATAAATGTCAATTCTTAAAAAGAAAAAAAAAAGGTGAGGAGGGTTAAAATTCATGGTTGTTAATGCTAATTAAAAATTAAAAATCGTGAACTTAAGAAAGTTTAAAGGTTGGGGAGTCGAGGGAGGAGAAAAAATAAGGGGATAAAAAAAAAAAGAAAAGGTTAGGAAACTTTCCAAGATTTTTTAAACTAAATTAACTTTCCCCCTTAGCTCCTCTGTTTCTACAGAATGGAAGTTTTCAACAGATAAATTTTTTTTCTGATAATAAGTTCGATTCATTAAATGTTGCTTGTTGTTCGTATTAATAGGGCTACCTTTCATCTGAGGTTGCGGGTAGCCCCGGGGTAAAGTGCGTTGCTACTAACTCCAAGGACCCGAGTTCGAATCCTGTTGGAATTTTTTTTCTGTTGTACTGTAGCCGTGAGTCAACTCTTGTGGGTTCTGGAGCCCTCCTCAGGTCCACCTAGTCTCCTAAAGTGGGTAAAAATCTGGCGGTCTGACCAGATCACCTCCTTGCACAACCGTTGGTATAGTAACAGTAATTCCTTACAAAGTACTGAACCCCTGACCCTTCATCGGTTGTAGTGGTACAGATTAATTTTTTTTTTTTAATCAAATACCTGATCTCACAGTACGAGGTACCAAGTAAGCATGATATAAATTACCATACAGTTATTATGAATTGGATTTCAATAGATTCATTAATAAGTTTAAAATTTAATTTTTTTCCTTATTTCTTGAGCTATACTAATGTATTCAAGCTAAGAATACAATAGATTTTTGAAGAAACAAACCACTGAGAGTACTCCATTAGGTCTCGGGGCCATATTCTTTTTAGGCGCCTCAGAGTATCAGAAATAGGGGTGATATGATGACTGACATCTAGTAAAGGCCAGATTTGCTCCATATGGAACATTAAGGTCTTTATGTATGATTTTATTTG